>NW_020949548.1:6257450-6353521 GCF_900497805.2 Vombatus ursinus | reverse complement strand
ACACAGACACACACAGACACACAGAGAGAGACAGACACAGAGAGAGACACACCCACACACACTGAGACAGAGAGAGACAGAAAGAAGGTCCATGAATATAAGTGTACATCAGGCTTGTACTCAAAGTTTTTCCAGTTTGGAAGGATCTGGCAGAACTAGGGCTATACCAGAATAGCCTTTAAGGATCATTCCAGGCCAAGGTGAAACACAGAAGTAAGCATTTAGTCAAGCAATGATTAATAAGATAGGATATAATTATTAATATTATTCCATGTAACTTTTTAAAATTTCATAACAATCCTACCCGGTATACCAAATCTCAAATTTAAGAGGAACTTTTGTTGTTCAGTCATATTGACTCTCCCTGACCCCATTTGGAGTTTTCTTGACAAAGATGCTGGAGCGATTTGCCATTATTTCCTTCTCCAGCTCATTTTACAAACTGATGTTTGTTAATAGTGTTAAGTGACTTGCCCAGGGTCACACAGCTAGTAAGACAGATTTGAACTCAGGAAGAGGAATCTATCCACTGTGCCACCTAGCTCCTTTATAGCAGTTTTCTATTTCAATTATCCCATTTTACAAATTAGGAAATAAGGACCATGAACAATTAACCAAATCTGTAGGAGGTCAGAGAACAAATGACAGGTGAGTTTAGACCTGGGTCTCTGATCAGAAAAAGACATTAGACCTTTTCAAATGTGGACATTGTATGGATTTGTTTCGTTTGTCCCTACTCTATTAGAGTTTTGGTTCTCTTGATTTTCAATGGGGGAGGGTAGAAGGGTTAGCAATAGTAACCCCCTACCTCAAGATAAAAAGTCATTATAACATATTTTAAATGCACAGGATAACAGAAGGAAGCATAGACAAGTTGGACAGTTTGAAACTAATATGTAGAATATATGAACCTTATTTTTTTTAAAGAAAGTATTATGAAATAGCTTCATATAAAACCATCTTCTATGTTCTGTAGCACTGAAGGATGTCATTGTCCATGTATGTTAAGTTCTGTCATTATTTTCTAAGTAAAAATCCACCCGAGGCTCTTTACACTGTATCCAGCAAAGAATTTCTCCCCCAATCATTTCTCTCCCCTATCATTCTGATGATTTTTCATAAAACAAGTAGTAAAAAGGTTTATGCATCACACCACTATCTGTTTAATCTCCAAATTCAAATATCTCTAACTCCCCTAGGATAGCTACCCTAACAAAGGGTGAGGATAGCAGTGAGGAACATGTATATAGGTGTGGGTGTTTCTCCCTTTTCAGTGCTCTGGAAACTTTTAAGGAATTGGATAAGCACAAAGCTATAGGATGCACTAGATTGCTTTCAGGCTGTTATCACAGCCCAGAGGGCTGGGATGGTTTTCTATCATCAGGCAGAGAAGAGAGATCCTCTGTGATATGACAATAGCTGAACATTCTCCACTCTGCCTCCATCCCTCCAGTACCTACTTAGTTTAGAATTAGCAGTCTTATTGATTCCTTCTTTTTTTGCTTAAGGCATTATGTGTTTAGCTCCCCAGGAGATTTTAAAAGCCCTGGCTACTATATTAAATCAGCTTTGTTGTTGTTCAGTGACCACCGTAGTACTGGAGTGGTTTTTCATTTCCTTCCCCAGTGGATTAAGGCAAACAAAGGTTAAGTAACTTACCTAGGGTCACAAGCCTAGTAAATTCTGGGTTTGAACTTAGATCTTCCTGACTCCAGACCCACTGCCCTATCTACTGAGCCACCTAGCTGCCTCATATAAAGCCACAAAATCTCACAGCTGCAAGGGACCTCAGTGACCTATCCACCCTGATTCTGACCTAGAAGTTCCTCTACTATATCTCCAGAACACTGTCATCAGCAAGCTTTCAAAAACTCGAGTGAAAAGGAAGACTCACCGTTCTGAAAAGGACTGTTCCACTTTGGTATAGCCCTTACTGCTAAGAAATTCTTCTTGCCCTGTTTCCTTCCTTCTCTAGTTTAATCTCAAAGTTGCCAAAGGATTTTTTTCTAAAGGGCAGAGCTAACCATGTTACTCCCTTACATTCCAATGGCTATTACATGTAAAGTTAAATATTCTCTTTCAGTTAGCATTTAAAATCCATCAGTACTTAGCTGCATCCTACCTTTCCAACCTTCTTCTATATTATCCCTCTTCTCACATTCTATAGTCCAGCTAAACTGGTCTTTGTCTATTCCTCACCTGTGGGGGAAAAAAAAAGTCATTACAGGTACAGAATCAATCTGAGTGATTCTAGGTTTTAACCTTGCTGAACATCTTTGAGTATAGTGTTCAGCTAGCCTAAAAGAGAAGATTCAGTCCTCATCTCCCAATGGTACAGCCATGGGGAGGAGCTGAAAAGACACTAATTGCACCTACTCATTGAAAGGTCTGCCAATCAGAATTGTCTTACTGTTATACGTAAATTATAGCTTCAGGGGCCAGTCCCATCCCAATTTCTTTTAACACCCCCATGCCTTTCCCTTGTTTTCTTCAAAACTTGGTTCAAGTGTCATTTGCTACCTGGTCTTTTCTGGTATTTCCAGCTGCCAGTGTCCACCCCCCACCCCAATTATATTACATAGACTTTTGGTCTCTCCAGATTGAAGGTAAGCCTCTTGCGGGCAAGAACTTAGTCATTTTTGTCTTCCCCCAAGCAATTACTGAGTATCTGGTAACTATAGTCACTTAATAAATGTTTAGTAATTGATTCTTTTTATCAAACTTATTTCTACCTTTGTATGTTTCACTCAGTGCTCCTAGTTCTGTACTCTGGGCCCCAATGAGGCACGTTAACTCTCTCTTACATTGTAGAGTCCTTTGAAGGCAATTATTATTTTTTTCTCCAGGCTTAACACTCAAAGGTTCTCTTAATATGATATGATATGAAGGCCCCTCACCATGCTAGTCCCCTTTTCTATATTCAGTTCTCCAAATGACAGTCCACTTCCTATATTTCCAGAACTGATCATAATACTCCAAATTTAGTGTGATCAAGTCAAAGTATAGTGGGATTGTAAACCATTAACATTACTGCATAAAGTAGATTAATCAGACAGACTGGATAACACAAAATAGGGTCCTCCAGGAATGAAAAGGATAGGGAAGTTCTTGACAGGGAAAAAGAATAGGGTGCTGTCCCATCTCCACCCCTCAGAAGAAAGTTATATAGGGAGCACTAGCATGTTATTTGTTAATGGAAAGTAAGACAAAGGTCATTAGCTTCTTCTGGAAGTTTGTTAGAATTGCTTCTAAATTGATTTGCCAAACAAGGACATCATGATGAGGTTGAAAGCAATCACATTATCCAAGGGTTCCCCCCACCCCCAAAACTGTAGCACCACAGATGATGCTAAAAGGAACCAGGGCTAAAATCATTTCAAAATATAACTCAAATAAAAATTCAAATTGAATGACCCCAGTAACAGCAAAAGAAAGGAAATTCAATTTCTCTAGTTAGCAGACTGGGTGGGTTGTCTAGGGTTTGCATCACAAAAGACCTAAAGATAGCCCCCTTCAAGCTAAAGAAGGCATAGAAGGCATAGTAGCCCAAACCCCACTTCCTGAAACATGCCGCTTTTCTGGTTATTGTTGTTCAGATGGGTCACTCTGCGTGACCCCATGCACTTTTGTCCATGGAGTTTTCTTGGCAAAGATACTGAGGTGATTTGCTATTTCCTTCTCCAGTGTGCCCCCATTTTATTAATGGGGAACTGAAGTATATAAGGGTTAATTGACTTGGCCACGGTCACACAGCTAGTAAGTATCCGAGGCCATATTTGAACTCAGATCTTCCTGACTCCAAGCCCTGTGCTCTATTCAGTTACCCAACCTCTAACTACCTCAGTCAATTTGCCCAACATTTCTTTGCCTGAATATAAAGTCTTGTCAAAGGAGGTTTGCCTGAGGCGATTTCACTTCTTTCACCTAGGAAAATCCCAGAGGCTTGCACTTAGCCAATGGATTTGACTACCTTCTGAATGATTTAATTTAACTCAACATATTTTTTATTAAGTGTCCACCACCTACCGAGTTCCATGCTGGGTGTTGGCTTTTGATCTGCTTATTTCTGAAGCTTAAAATATTTATTTCCCCCCCCCTCCTATGAGCCCTGCTTGCTTTTGGGTCATTACCTGCTGGCTAGTGAACACCCATTACCTCATCCCACATCTACCATACGAGCAGATTGTAGCTCAAAATGCCAGGTCATCTCAGCCTGTACCTCATGGAACAACAGAGGCCAGAAAGGGCAATTAGACAATGGAACCAAATCATCATAAAGTCTTAGATCTGCAGGGACATTAGAAATCACCTAAACTCTCTTATTCTACAGGGAGGGAAATTGAGGCCCAGAGAGCTTAAATGACTTATCCAAGGTCACAGTTAGTAAGAAGTATTTTAATAGAATTAGAACTCATGTCCTTTGATGCCAAATCCAGGTCTCTTTAAGCTTCAAATCCTTTTTTTTTTAGTAATCCATCCTTGGAAATTTATGTTAGGGGAGAAACTTCAAGTAATTTCTAGAGGAAAAAGGATTTCCTATCTCAGTGATAAAAAGCATGTTTCTCTTATTTTATGAAAACATTTTATATATGAGTATGAAAATCACTTTGTGCTTTAAAATCTATTTAAAAAATATGTTCCAAATTTAGATTTCTATATGAAAAGAAAGATTGATGGCAAAATCTGGAGAGCCACATCTCAGTCATTTAATGGGCACAGAAAATGGTGTAGTGATAAAAGGGACTGCTACTGGCCTCATAACTATCATCCGTGAGACCTTGTATAAGTTGCTTCACTTTTCCAGCTTGAATGCTCTTACTAAATTCTAAAAATTTCTTTTGAATATGAATATTGACAGTCGTAACTAAAGGAAGTTTGGGAACATGGTAGCAGAAGAATCAGAATTCAAGTCCCAGTTTCACCGTCACTGGCTTTGTGAGTTTGGGTGAGTCATTTCCCTTCTTTGGCACTTAGTTACCTCGTCTGAAAGATTTGCAACAGTTGCACAATAGCTCAGGGGAAGCTAGGTGGCATAGGGGATAGAGTGCCAGGCCTGGTGTCAGGAAGACCAGAGTTCAAATCCAATCTCAGACACCTACTATCTGGGTGACCCTGGGCAAGTCACTTAACTCTATTTTCCTCAGTTTCATCATCTGTAAAATGAACTGGAGAAGAAAATGGCAAACCACTTCAGTATCTCTGCCAAGAAAACCCCAAATAGGGTCACAAAGAGTCAGACAACTGAAATGACTGAACAACACTATAATTCATGGGACTGTTTTGGAAATCAAATTCAAGAATGTGTGTGATGTTTCAACATTTCAAAACTGTTTGCTGGGTTTTAAAAATGTTTTTTACATAACTTTCATTTGCTAATATATCACTCCACCCTACCCTACATAGGGAGCTTGCTCTTGTAATGAAGAATTTTTTTTTTAAAAGAGAGAACAAAGAAAAGCAGGTCAGCCAAAGTAACCAATACATGTAGAGTTAGGGGTAGAAGTGACCTTTGAGGTCATCTAGACCAAAGCTTCTTCAACTTTTTCCACTCGTGACCCCTTTTTGCCCGAGAAATTTTTATGTGACCCTGGGTATGTAGGTATAGAAAATAGGTATACAAATCAGATATTTATTCATAATAAATCAAAGAAATTTATTTTAAACCAATTCTTTGGTATACATATAATTTTAGCATTTATTAAAGATGAAAGCAATTTTGCATATTAATGAGGTGGATGTGATTGTTTATTTTTACATAAAGAATTAAATCTTGGCAGAATATTTGGTATTGCAGGACATAGAGCATCTTCAACATTTTTCAGAGTTGATTGACATTTTGATTTTATAATCGTCAATGCTGAGAACACCACTTTGCATAAGTATGTAGTACAAAATGGCAGAAGTATGTTTAGGGCCACTTCAGAAATTGTTGGAAATTCTGTCCTAATCCCAAACCAAAATTCATTTAACAATTTTGTGTGTATAGTAAAAACTTTGTAATTCATAATATACAATAGTCTCAAATCTGAGCCAAGGCATTTCTATCAACGTTCGTTGACATTGTGTGCCGTGATGGCATGTTTGGTGTAAAGTGCTTGTGCTTTGTGTTCAGAACCAAGGCTGCAGCGAAGTCACACGACGCAACGGGCAAGCACTGCCAGAAATACCTCGGATTCATTATGCATTTGATTTCGCATTAATTTTTGGTCACTGTGCATTCAGAAACCTTTTATTGTTGCCAAATTTTTTGTGACCCCCACATTCAGTTACATGACCCACAGTTTAAGAAGTGCCAATCTAGACCAAACTCCTTGTTTTACAGATGAGGAGAGTAAGACCCAGAGAAACAAAGGTTACATATTTCGCTTGCTGCAAAGCCAAGAGGGCAGCTAGACGACACAGTGGATAGAACGCCAGACCTGAAATCAAGAAGACTTGATTTCAAATCTGGCCTCAGACACTTCCTAGCTGTGTGGCCCTGGACAAGTCACTTAACTCTGTTTGCCTCAGTTTCCTCATTTGTAAAATGAGCTGGAGAAGGAAGTGGCAAACTACTGCAGTATCTCTGCCAAGAAAACTCCAAATGGGGTCACAAAGAATCAGACTGACTAAAACGTCTGAATAACAACGAAAAAGTCAAGATTCAAACCTTGATCCCCCAACTTCAAATCCAATGCTCTTTCAATCAGATTGCACCATTTATCTGCACCTGCTGTTATATGTAATATTTCATATGCATAGACCCCCACCTTAGCTAAGACAGGAGAAATATATACGTTTTCTCTTATCTTCTTAAGGGGAAAAAAAAGCTTGATCATTATAATTAAAGAATCTAGTCTAGTTATTTTTGTTCTTTCCATTTCCATAGTTATTATTCATAGTGTTTTCCTCATTCTGATCTTTTACTTTGGATCAGTTCATATAAGTCTTCCCAAACTTCTCTGTTGTCTTTGTAGTTGTCATTTCTTAAAGCACAATAATATCCCTCTAGAGATATATGCCACAATGTAGTTATTTTCTAAACAAGGGTTATTTCCATTTCTTTGCTATCGCAAAAAATACTTTTAGATCACAAGTGATAGCTACGCAGATGTCAGCTACGATAATGTAGAAGGTGTTGTTATCTCAACAACCTCCTGTTGCCGTATTCTGAGAACGAGCCCACATGGGTAGAAAATAAGCACAATGCCTCTTTGTATTGTGGCCAGATGCAGCCTATGTGAGAATCTGCTCTTTAGTGCCCTTGAAGGCAGGAGGCCAGGAAAACAGTTCATTTGGAGTCAGTCTTCTCCATCCTGAGGCAAAGCAGGAAATTAAACCATTTGATAATTGCCTTGCTTAGTTGAGAAACAGGCTGGGCACTTATCCAAGGCAGAGCCAGTGCTAATAAACCAGTCTAATACTAGCCCCTCCCTGGGTTCCTCTATTTTCACCCTCCACAGGTTGCCACAGGAATGACAACTAGCCTCAGTGGTGTCACTGTCCAGAAAACACTGATCGTCCCTTTCTACCCTGCATGACAGTTCACTCCATGGAGCTCATAATCACTCTTTTTAAAAAGGAAGCCCCTTCCAATGCATCTCAATGGAGCAAAAATCTTTCACTTATGAGGAATAGCTTGGCGGAATGGGCTATTATAATGGACACATAATAAGAAATGAGTTGGTCACCATCTGTTCCACCTTCCAATTACCAAACTAAATGGAAATCACATGGTTGCAGCATGTGAAATTCTAGATAATACAAGGAGCTCATTGTGCCTTATGAATGTTATGTTTTGTATTTCATTTGGAGATGTATTTTGCGGGAAAGTTCACTCCCATCCTATTAGTAATTCTGTGATAAGAAAATTGTAATCCAGAGTAGAAGGTGATTTGCTGTCTGTGAAATCCATTGTAGGGCACAGCACTTGGGCATTTTCCCATTTTCCTCAGCTAATCTCCACCTCTTGAATAGGAGGATGAAAGTAAACCAACCACAATTTGGAAACAGGTAGTGCTTTGAATGACTTTGAGTTGCTCATTTCTATAAAAGTCCATCTTTGTCACACCAGTATTCTCCTGGGGATGCTCTATGCCTGAAACTAAGCATTCAATCAAAAAGCGTTTATTTATGGAGTCACTGTCTCAGGAGAATCTCAATTATACGGGGCTGAAAGCAGTGACAAAACATCGTGGGTGTAATCGGACTACAGAGTATTACTAACAATGACTTGTGCTTAAGAAGTGGCCTAAAATACTTTATCAATTTTATCTAGGACCAGAAAAGGAGGGGAAACAATAACATAGCAAGAGGTTGGGATAACAGATGGACAGACCAAATATTGTGCCGACATCTGTTAAATATTTAAAGACCCAGAGAATGGTTTCCAGTGTGGTGGTTAGAATACCTACACAGTACCTAGGGGAAGATGAAGAAGAGAATCTTGTAGTTTGAAGGAGCGTGAGTCAGGCGCTAGCACTATATTACTACTACTAGCCAACATTTATATAGTACCTACTATGTGCCAGGCACTATACTAAGTGCTTTACAATTACTATCTCATTTGATTCTCATATCAGCCCTGGGAAAGAGGTTATTATCCTTGTTTTGCAGTTGAGGAAACTGAGGCAGACAGAGGTTAAGTGACTTGCTCAGGGCCACCCAGGTAGTAAGTGTCTAAGGCCAAATTTGAACTCGGGTCTTCCTTACCCCAGGCCCAGCACCCTAACCTCTGTACCACTTAGTTGCTCACTGATGGAAGGAGTACCCATACTGATAATTTACAAAACCATCGAAGTACTGAAATAATCTGGTCTTTCCCAGTGCCATGTTTTGTTTTGTTTGTTTTGACTATTACTTATCCATGTGTCCTGGTAGAATATGAAATTGTGTACTGAAAAATGAGCTTCTGTTCTCTTCTTGATTATCCTCAATAAATGTCTTTAAATTAGAACTACAGAATTCTGGAGCAGAAGAAAAAAATTCAAACCACAGAGTCCTTGGCCCCAACAATCCTCTTCTTGTCTCACAGTATAAGGTGATAAATAGGGAATTATGAAGTCAATTCTGCAGCTAACGCGGCATTTGACCCTTCAACTAGTCACTTCACCTTTGTGCTCTTCAGTTATATCATCTGTAAAATGAAGAATTTGAATAAGATGATCTCCAACATTCCTTTTAGAATTAAAATTCTATTGATACCTTGAATCTAATGTGGCAAGCTTGAGTTTGTCAATCATCTGAGCATATCTTTAGGAGTAGGGCTAATTGGGTAAAAAGGGATATAAATAAAATTAAGCCTATAGGAAATCTCTAGGACTCAAGGTTAGGGAGAAAGGAAGAAAAAAGAAAAAGAAAAAAGTTAAAAAGATAATTTTAACATATATTTAAAAGGAATTATACATAATAGATTTGTAGTTTCATGTGCAATCATCTTTTTTTTTCTATTCTACTATGTCATGGAAATGTTTATTTTATCTCTTAAGTTCAGAATAAAAGAATTTTTTTAAAAAAGTGTCCTACTCTTGTGTGTGTGTGTATGTGTGTGTGTGTGTGTACTTCAGTACATGAATTCACACCAAATTCTTTTCCTAGACAAGAAGGTACCTAGTACATCCTTTTTGTAAAAAGCTGATTTTCACTGGTTTAACAAGCAGAGTTTTGAAAGTAAATTTGAAATTTAGCAAATGTGAGACTGATACATGATATGTCAATATGCTATAGATCTATAATTTTGTCAGTGTGATAACTCCCTCTGTGTCATACCCCCTCTATGTCAAATGAACTTAGACCCAAGGGATTTCAAGGTATCCATGAACTTGCATGAGAGAAAATACATCTTTAGTTACATTATCCTCTAGCTGAAATTTAGCATTTCCTTCAATTATTTAAAAAAAAATATTCTGAGAAAAAGTCCATAAGTTTCAAAGGTATCCATGAAACCCACCAAAAAAAAGTAACAGAATATTTGCTCTGTGTCTACAACTTGGTCTTAGAAGGTTGCAGGGGGTTTGGAGATGTTAAATGATTTGCCCCCATTGTTTCATAACTATGGAGTCTGAGATGTAAATTTTGAGTCAAGGTCTTCCTATCTACAAGTCCAAATGCTCTTTCTATGGCACACCCCATTAGACAGAGCTAATGGCACCAAATAGTGCCAAAGGTTACATCATAAATCATAGGGACCAAGGAAATTCTCATGAACTTAATTCATTTCATAAGGCCAAGGGAGATTCAAATGAGCCCCAGAATAGTTTCAAAGGCAGAAAAAGACCACAGTGAAAACACACTAGAATCTTCTACCTTACTCATGTTCCACATTGAAGGCTTAAAATTTTCCTTCCACCTTAAATAAAATCACTCTGTGCACTCCCAACATGCTCTGTTTGTTAATGGCACTGTTGCTAAGTCCAGGTAGAATTAGCGGTAACTAAGTTGTCAATACTCACCTCCCAATTTGTCAGCACTGTGCTATGCTTTGACTGTTTGTCAGTACCTGAACAAGAGAACATTCTCTTCCTGCCAGAGTAAATTTGCTTTTTTTATATTAAGATAAGACAATCAGTACTATTATTTTTTTAAGTTGGTCCTTGGGATAATGGAGGGTTGTTTGTATCTTTGATTGTTTTTGAAATTCTGCCTGTGAACCTGTAACTTCAGGCATTAACCATAACAAATAGCCAGCTTACTATTATCACCAATTATGTGAGTCTGGACCTTCTTGGCTTAGAATGGGATAGAGAAAGGTTATACAATGCTCACAGTAAGAAAGTATCTACACACTGCCAAAACATCAGGGCAATTTAGTTAATACAGATTTTTGGCTTCTGTAGATTAAAAAGAAAACACTCAAAGGTTGGTTTCTTTTTATTGTCGTTCAGTTGTGTCCAACTCTTTGTGACTATTGGGATTTTCTCGGCAGAGATACTGGAATGGTTTGCCATTTCCTTCTACAGTTTATTTTATAATGAGGAACTGAGAAAAATAAGGTTAAGTTTCTTGCCCAGGGTCACATAGCTAGGAAATGTCTGAGGCTGGTTTTGAACTCAGATTTTCCTGACTCCAAGGCCCAGTGCTCTATCCACTGTGCCACCTAGCTGCCCCAAAGGTTGTTAACTATATTTTCCTTTCCAGTTTTCAATCACCTGCACACGTGCACAGTAGCCACAAATCAAGATTTGTTCCTAGGGGATCAATCTTGAGAGTAGAACATCTGTCACATTTCACCCATCTTTATTCCCATTGCCACAATCGGGGTCAGGGCCTTCATTACCATTCCCTAATTCCATCCTCCCACCACTGCTGCATCTCCCCTTTCACTCTTTCCCTTTCCTTGGAGGCACTTTACCTCAGGTCCATAAAAAAAAAGAGTCAGTGTGAGAAATGATGCTGACAATAATTAGCTCATCAGGCAGTTTTCCCCAGGCTTTCGGAGAAAGGGTCTTTGAGAGGAGGAACCCTGCAATTTCACAGTCAGAATGCCCAGACAGGATTCTTTGAATTTGCAAACTCTCTTCCTTTAGCTTCTTTGAAGCTCAGATCTCTAGCCTCAACTCACCAGATGTGCCAGTTGATGTTTCTCTCTTGGCACCAATCCATACTGACACAAGAGAAATATATTTTTTCGTCATATTCTTTGTTGATTGGCAACCACTGGGTAGTGAGCCCTCCAGTTTGATGCTAGGAAATCAATTAATCAACAAGCATCTATTAAGTGCCTAATATGTATGAGGCAACTAAGTGAAAGAGTGAGTAACCTACTGGGCCTGAAATCAGGAAGAACCGAGTTAAATCCCAGCCTGAGACATTTACTAGTTATGTGTATCCCTAGGTAAGTTACTTATCCTCTGGCTTCCTCAGTTTCCTTAAGTTTAAAATGTAGTTAATAATAAACCTCTTTTGTAGGATTGTTGCAAGGGTCAAATGAAATAATAGCTGTAAGCTACTTAGTAAAAGCACATAGTAGGTGCTTAATAAATGCTTCTTTCCAGCTGTCCTAGATAGCAGGCACTGTGCTGCTACTAAGAATACAAAGACAAAAACGGAAAAATTCCTGCCCTCATGACCCTTACACTCTAATGAGGTCCAACATGTATGAACAGATTAGATAGAGAGATAGGTTTCAAACACAAAAACATACAATGAATACAACGTAGTCTGAGGAAGGATGACACTCGTGGTTGGGGAAGCAGTGATCAGGAAAGGTGACATTTGAAACCAGAGATTCTGAGAAGAGGAGGGAAAGATCCAATGTGTTCTACTCCTAGTTGTAGTTGTTTAGTCGTTCATTTGTCCACCTCTTCATGACTCCATAGACTGGTCCACGGAGTTTTCTTGGCAAAGATACTGGAGTGGTTTGCCATTTCCTTCTCCACTGTGTCATTTTACAGATGAGGAACTGAGGTAAATAGACATTAGGTGACTTGCCCAGGGTCACACAGCTAGTAAGTATATGAGACTAGATTTGAACCCAGTCTTCCTGACTCTAGGCCAGTTCTCTATCCACTGCACCACTTGGCTGCCCCAGGGGACTAGTCCCGGGGGACAGTCAACCAAAAGGCATAGAGATGAGCGATGGAGTGTGCTGCAGTATGGTTGTGTCACAGAAAGCTTTGAAGGAGTAATGGGTAAGAAGAGAGGAGAACAGGCATTTATTAAGGATGTTTGTTATTTGTCAGTCATTGTGCTTTACAGATATTATGCCATTTGTTATTCTTTACTGTTATTATTATTATACATCATATTATCTCATTTAATTCTCAAAACAACCCTGTGAAGAACAGTTGGGGAAAACAAGGCAGACAGTGGTTAAGTGACCGGTCCGGAGTCATATGGCTAATAAGTGACCGAGGTCGAATTTGACCTCAGGTTTTCTTGACTTCCAGCCCAGTGTTCTATCCACTGCACCACCTAGCCAAAGACCAGAAAGATAGGAAGGAGTCTGGTAAAGAGCTTTAAATGCCAAAGGAAGGAGTTTACAATTTGATCTAAGAGGCAATGAGGAACCATTGGAATTTCTCGAGTAGGGGAATGGAATGATCGGACTTGCATTTTTGAAAATCCCCACTCAGCCATGGAGTATGGTTTGGAGCTGGCATAGATTGAGGCAAGGAGGCTGGGAAGGAAGTGTATTGCTATTACCGCAGCGGAAAGGGGTACAGGCTAGAACTAGACTGCTAGCTGTGAAAAGGAAGAGGAAGGATGTTTATAATAAATAAAGTGTAGATAGAAAGGACACAATTTGGTAACTGAGTGGATATGAGGATGAGGGAGGGTAAAGAGTTAAGGATGGCATTGGGGTCCTGGATGCCATGTTGGTTATATTGCTGCAAAGACAATGTTATGCCATTTAATAAAACCAAAGCTTATTTAATTATCTTTTGAAGCCAGTCCTGGTAGTGTTTGCAGCTTGGGACCATTGCAACTGATGACTATTTACCATTCCAGCACAGATGGCCCCAGGAGCTCAGAGACTCAGATCCAGCACAGTCCAAACCATCTGGTATGTGGCCTAGCTATAGAATGTTGATATAGACCAGCCACTGACCTCTTCTGGACATAGTAAGACTGCCACTATCTAATCTAACACCAATCCAAAGGTTAAAGCATTTTGCATATTAGAGTTGGGGGTTGGGGTGTACAACATACAGGGAGGAGACCTAGATTTGATTTCCCAGACTCCCTACTTGTTTGGGGTGGGGTTGAGGAGGGAAATGAACAAGTTTTAAGTGCCTGATATGGGCTGGGCACTGTTTTAAGTGCTTTATAAATATTATTTCATTGATTCTTTGCAATAGCCCTGGGACATAGGTGCTACTATTATTATCCCCATTATACAATAGGGGAAACTGAGGCAGGGAGTGGTTAAGTGACTTGCCCATGGTCACATAGATAGTAAGTGTCTGAGGCCATATCTGAACTTGGTTCTTCCTGATTCCAGGCCTAGAACGCTATTCAATGAACCACTAATTATTAGAGTCTGATCTTAATCAAATCACTTAGCACCGTAATTTCTTCAACTATAAAATGAAGGTGTTGGACTAGATAATCTGTGGCTTCTTCTGTCTCTAAATTCTCTGATCATATAACCTTCTGGCACCTGAGGTCTAAATTTCCAATCTCAGTCCTGTTAGTGATTTCACACTGAAGATAACATAACAGATGTTATGAGGAATTTGTTTGTCAAGTTTAATAAATTTAGAACTAAAAAGTACCTGAGAGGTCACTTAGTCCAACCACATTATTTCACAATTAAGGAAATTGAGATCAAGACAAGTTAAATGACTTGACAAGGTCATCTAGGTAATGTATAGAAGTCAGAATTTGAGCCCAGGTCGTCTGGCTCCTGAAGAAGGAAACGGCAAACCACTCCAGTGTCTTAGCCAAGAAAACCCCGAGTGGGGTCAAGAAGAGTCAGATACAACTGAAAATGACTAACAACCACCTCTGAGTCCAAATCCAACACTCTTCCGGCTTCTCTACTGTTTAAATATGGGTTGGTCTAGTTGACCACTGGAGTAATTCTAACTCTGACATTCCTAATTTCAGTTTAATTACCTGGAGGAGCAGCACTCCTACATGATCTTTGAGTTGGCCCATATCCAACTGTACCTGTGGATGTCTGCTTTCTTCTGAGTGAAGCCACCATCTAAATGGCATGGTTCTTATCTCTGTTCCCAAGAAAGCAGGGACCTTGTGTGGAGAACTCAGGTTTTTTATGTGTATTGTTGGCAACAGCTAAGCAGGAGGCTGGTTCACATTCATCAGATTGTGTAGCCTTTGAGGATTGCTAGAATTTTGTTTGGGAGGGTTCTTCTCCCACATAGTGAGAGTTATCAGGAAGGAAGACATCCCTTTCCATCCACTGAGCAAAGAAAATCATATTTCTACATCAGACACAAAGCTACAAAATTTAATTGATCTGACCTCCTGAAAGCATTTTAACACTGTATGAGATTGAACTGGTGCTTTGGGACTCAGTAACCCGTAAAAACTATCATACATTGAAAGAACTTTATACTATACTATGTCATGCCAAACCAGAACATATTTGTGCATGTTTGTATGTATATGCATGTGTATATATACACACACGTATAAAATCAATCTATATCAGAACACACATATGCATATATGCAGTTTTAAGATTTACATATATGTGACCAATATACATATATCTTCAAGAGTTCTTAAGTTTTTTTGCATCATAAACCCTTTTGGCATTCTGGTGAGGCCTATGGACCTCTATATCTCAGGATAACTTTTTTAAGTACATAAAATAAAATATAGACCATTTCAGGGGAAACAAATTATATTAAAAGAGTTATCGAACTATTTCAAATAAATCACTTCACAGATACCAGATCAAGATATATAGACTCAAGTCTACATATACACATATATATTTACATATAAATGTGTGCACATGTGCACATGAACAAATACATGCACAATTGCACATGCATGTATATATATTAACACATACACAAATCAGAGCATGGCTTTGAACCAGTTCATACATGTATGTGTATATTCTGATATAGACTGATTTTATGTATGTGTATATAGACACATATATTTATATATACATATATCCCCATATACATAAGTATATATATGTTTATATAAACATATACATATACACAGATATGTTCTGTTATGGTATATTCTGCTATATTTTAATATGGCATAATATAGTACAGTATTTTCTGGTATGGTATGAGGACCTGAGATAAGGGTTCATCTCTGCTAAAAACCCACTGTATAAATCTCTGGACAAGTCACTTAAAACCATGTGCCAACACTCAAAATATTAGGAAATAAGACAAACTTAAGAAGATATGTAAGACACATCACACCTATCAGATTGGCCAACATGACAAAACAGGAAAATGATAAATATTGGAGAAGATGTGGGAAAATGGGAACAGTAATGCATTGTCTGGTGGAGTTGTGAAATGATCCAACCATTTTGGACAGCAATTTGGAACTATGCCCAAAGGGCTATAAAAAATGTGCATACCCTTTGACCCAGCAACAGCACTTCTAGGGCTATATCCCAAAGAGATCACACAAATGGGAAAAGGACCCACATGTACAAAAATATTTATAGTAGCTCTTTTTGTGGTGGCAAAGAATTGGAAATTGAGAGGATGCCCATCAACTGGGGAATGACTGAACAAGTTGTGGTATATGAATGTAATGGAATACTATTGCGCTGAAATGATGAACAGGCTGACTTCAGAAAAACCTGGAAAGACTTGTATGGTCTGATGCTGAGTGAAGTGAGCAGAACCAGGAGAACGTTGTACACAGTAACAGCCACATTGTGAGATGACTAATATTGATAGACTTAACCTTTCTCAGCAATACAAGGATCTAAGACATCTCCAAAGGTCTCATGATAGAGAATGCTACGCATACACAAAGAAAGAACTATGGAGTTTGAATGCAGATCGAAGCATACTATTTGCTTTTTTTTTTCTTCTGTTATGTTTTGTTTCCTCTTTCTGGTGGTTCCTCCTATTGGTTGTAATTCTTACTTAAAACATCACTAATGTAAAAATATGTTTAATAGGAACATACACGTATAGCCTATATAGATCGCGTGCCCTTTTGGGGAGGGAGGTGGAGACGGAGGAGGAGAAAAATTTATAACTCAAAAGTTTATGGAAGTGATTGTTGATAATTCAAAATAAATTAATTAAAAAAAAGAAAGAAAGAAAAAGAAGATATGTAAGAACCAACAGAAAGCAAAGTAGGTAGAACCAAGAGAAAATCACGTATAATTCTTTTCTCCATCTTTCCTCCTCAGGGACATTTTGGTAGTATAGCTCCTGTGGGCCCTCAGGTAACTATAATACCACAACTCACAAAAAAGAGTCACCAATCTACATTTGTAGAGGAAATACCTCGACAGGAATTTACTCTGCAAATGAAATCATAGGTCTAGACAACACATGCAAACATACACGCACGTATAACACTTTAGCTAATTGAGCTCTTCAGGAAAATTCAGAAATTGGAGGGAAAATTCCAGCTGCTCCATCACTCTAGCTGGATATTTTAATACCAGATCTGGAGCCATCAGATATGTTTCCACAGAAGAAAAAGAAAAAAGAAAATCTCTCAGGTGGCAGAAATTAATACATGATTCATTTGGAGATGAGTTGTTACTTTTCACAAGTGCCTATTTATCAGGCATAGAGCTTGCTAGCACTCTGTGACCCTTCTAAAATAATTGTGTCTCATAGTCATGAAACTCTGAAGACCTATTACAAATAAATGAAGAGAGAGAAGTGCTTAGAATCAAATGTCTGCAATAAAATAGAAACTCCTTCCAAATCTAATTAAAGACTAAATCAAAATGCTAACTTGGCAGGTGAATAAGATGCACACATCCCACCTTGCAGCACTGACTTCTAGTTAGCATTGGCCAGCAACTACCATGTAACTTAAATAATAATTAGTACCAGTGTAAGGTCATTTGGGAAAAGATGCTTTCTATCTTACTGCACAGGAAGCTCACATTGATCTAATTACATTTATTAGCTGTGATTCATACCTCCAGATGATAAAAAGTTTTTTTTTAATATTTTCATTACCAACTGCCTGAAAGAAAATCCATCGGTGCCTTGATCCTCACACACACACACACACACACACACGCACACA
Source organism: Vombatus ursinus (assembly GCF_900497805.2). NCBI lineage: Eukaryota > Metazoa > Chordata > Mammalia > Diprotodontia > Vombatidae > Vombatus > Vombatus ursinus. The sequence goes on along the minus strand of NW_020949548.1, from coordinate 6,335,866 downwards.
CACACACAGCACATGGAACAATTCTTGTCAATTTTCATATGGTTTCAAAAAGCACTTACTTGTCCTGTAAATCCCCACGGAAATTGAGTCATGATCTTTCTATAAGGAAATCCAAGGCACATTTGATTACTGTCAGTAAGTTTGAAAGGCAGTTTTTCAGACAATTACCACTGGCTTCTTCCCCAATGCACTGCAGGAAGACAGGCACACTAATAATCTACTGTGTGTGGAGCTGTTGACTTGTCCAATTCTTCTGGAAAATCATAGGAATTATTCTGGAAAAGTGACTGCACTATTCCCAAAGATCCCATTACTGAACATAAACCCCAAAATGTCAGAGACAGAAGGAAAAAAAATAATAGCAGGACTTTTAGTACTAGCAAAATATTTGAAAAAAAATTTTAAAATACTTGAAAGCAAAGTAAGTGTGTATTGGCTTGGGAATGGTTATACAAATCATACTATATAAATCATGCTAAATGTAACTGAGTGTCAGTATACCTTAAAAATACCCTACATATATAAAGTAAGAAAAACATGGAAGACTGGTACAAAGTGATGCAAAGCAATCAGAACCCAGAGAATGACATACACAAAGACTACTGCAACGCAATGAAAAACAATCCCCAAAGGCTGCAGGATACAGATTAATTAGAATGATCAATATTAATCCTCTAGAAAAGATGAGGAAACACATTTCGCTCATCTGCATAGAGATGTGGTAGACTATAGGTTGACAGTGTTGCACACATTTTTAGGCATAGTTGTTTCGTTATTTTAATATTTGCTATGAGGAAGAGTTCCATGGGGAAAGGATATATTTGGAATGACTATAGTGAAAGAAAAAAAAAGAATCAAAGTTTCAATAAAAACGAAGGACCTAGTATGATGGAACGTCATCCTTGGAATAGCACCTAAACCCTGCAAAGGCTGTGTGTAAAGCACAACTCCAATAATATGGCTTGATATATAACATTTTAAATGGGGCCGAGAAGAGGGAAAGGTCACATTTTACTTCTTTCTAGTTCTAGTTTCATTCTCTCAGACAATAGGAATATAAACTCAAAGGAAGTCAACAGTACAATGTAACAGCCTAGACACCTAATGCAATTTAAGACGATAGTAACAGAAGAATGTCTAGGGTGAAGGTGGGCCTAATGGATTTCACCATGCCCTGGTCAGATAACAGTATTGTACTCAGGTCTAAGAACCCCGTTTTTGGGAAAGACGTTGACAAACTGGAGCATATCCAGGGGAGAGTGACCAGACTGGGGAAAGTTTTCATATCCTTCCATGATTTGGGAGGAATGGCGGCGGCATGGGTAGAAGAGAAGAGAGATGTCAATACATGTTGGTCATTAGGGCTATCCCTGAAAACTGATTGGCAAAGAGGAACATTCTCCTGAGCAAAGCATAGTCAAATCTAAATCAGGAGCCCTGTAAACATAAACCAATCACCAACCTGGATCAGGAACCACGGTTCCTTATAGCATTGAATTTCAAGGGCCTGATACTGAAAAAAGAATTTGGGTAAAGGAGTAAAGATTTCAATTTTGGGCAAGTCAGTACATCATTATTATCATCATAATTACCAGTCATTTATATAACACTTTAAGGTTTGCAAAATGTTTTATAAACACTACCTAATTTTATCCTCACAACACCCCTGGGAGATTATTATGATCCCCATTTTACAGATGAAGAAACTGTGACGAGCAGAGGTTAAATGACTTGCCCAGACTCTATGTCTGGATATGAACTCAGGTCTTTCTGACTCCAGGTCCAGTGCTCTGGCCACTGTACCTATCCCTATGATGAAGAAGCATTGGTCAGTGTGACAGTAAATTGATGGTCTATCTAATACAGTCTGCCTCTCTATTTTTGTCTGGTGTGTTTCCTTCCTCCATTCATCAACATGGCCATGCAAAGTACCCGTTGTTCCTCTATTCTGACTCATTCAAGTCAGTGAGACCATGACCTTGTATAGTTTCCATATCCCTGGAATGTCATCTTGGATATCAAGGCCAGGGCTTGGTGGCATGGCATTGTTGGGTGGATGTCTTATCTATTTTTCCTTTCCTTTTAAAGTAGTTCAGCAATTCTAAAACTAAGCAGAGAGAATGGGGTAGTGGATAGAAGACTAGCCAGAAAGTTAGAAAGACCTGAATTCAATTCTCACCTCTGACAGGTACTTGTTGTTTGATGTTAAACAAGTTACAAGTTTTCAGTGTTCCCAGGCAACTAAGACTTAAGTTTCCTCACAAGGAGTTTCTTGCAGTGCTGAAATCATGTGTATGATTTCATACCAAAAAGGGAGAAAGAAAACCTGCACCTCCATGGCTAATAGGCTATGATGTAATAGTTTTTGGATGAGAGAGCTTCTGAGTTATTAGCAAATAAAAGGGCTTGGGGGTTAGAATTTTTTCTAAAAGCTGGGACAATTTACTTTTTGTCCTGTGTCATTTTCATTTGTGATTTCATGAAATATAGCTCTGAAAAAAACCTTTTTTTTAAAAAATAATGGTTTTAAAGGAGGATGATTCTCTGGACCAGCCCATTGTGTTTCAAATGGAGCTCCTCTGACAGGGCCTTTAAAACCAAATCACTTGGCTTTCACTGAATGGCCAATAACAGCTGCAAAGCCAAGTCTCTGTGGCTCATTATTCAGGTTTTGACAGCTTAGAAAAAGTATCAATAGTAATTGTTTTCTCTTCTGGCCAGAAATTTAGAGGGTCTTCCCCTCCCAGATGGATATTTTTGTGATGGCTAATTAGGCCTTCTTTTGTTTCAAATCTTACCTAGCCCTTGGGCCTTTGAATGGGTGTTGCCTTAGACAAACTGAGGCCTAGGAAGGACCTTAATTGAGAAAGACCAAGGTCATTTACTACATCCCTGGTTGTCTTGACCTATGTCTTGCCACTGGACTTGGATGACCCTGGAGGAGAGAGTGAGGTTGAGGACTTTGTGCAGCCCTGCCTCACTTAAATCCAATTCACATGCAAGTCAAGAGGTCACCCTCATGAGGTCATTGGCTCCCTTCACGAAAGAAGGCCAAATGATTACAAATAGGATAACATTAAAAATGAAGTTTCAAGAAGGTTGAAACGTTCTTTAGCTTTCAACAATCTCCAAGATAAAAGATACTTTGGTCTTTTTTATTTTGACCATTTCCCCATCTTGATTTCCCAATTGATGGCTATGAATTCCCAAGTATACACATTGCATGCCGATTCTTGTAGCCTCACTGCAGGCACATTATTTTGGATAGATACATCAGATATGGATATTCTAGTCCCCTGGGCACCGATAAACCTGACTCAGTGACTCAAGCAAGGCTGTCCTAAATGTCCTGCCTGGTCCCAACAATTAGTAGTGTTTGCTAGGATTGGGATAGAGGAGCTCAAGGTCACAGCCATGCCATTCTAACAAAAAGAAGTGGAATATGGGGTAGTTATAGAATGAGGGAATGTAGCTCCAGTTGACAGTCCAAACTACTTATGACCTGAATAATGGGAGAAATTTTTATTTCCCTTTCTTGCGGTTCCTGGAAAAGTCTCCTGAAGTGGTGGTTGTGAGAGGAGACAATAGTGTCTTCTTAAGCCTGAAGGCTTTCCAGAGGTATAGTGACAATCAGCCCTCTGGTTATATGCTACTTTGATTGATCATAGGTTGTACAAAGTAATCTTGTGGCCTCAAACTCACCCAATAGATCCCAACTATGGGAACTTTGGGACATACTGTGAGCATATCTGGGGTGGATATATGATATAATAATAAAATCCATGGTTCTTATGAAAATGGGGGTGTTTGAGATGAACAAATATGCCAAGTTCTTTAAAAAATCCATAGTACACATAACAAGATCACCTTTCATCATTCTGATGGTACAAGTTTTGTCACTAGAGATATTATTCTAGGTTTCAGTTTGAGTGCTCTGTGAGGTGGAACACTAGGTTTTGAAATGCTTCAGTCATGAAAAACTGCAGGGGAATTGCACAAATTGAACAGCATAAATTGCTATTCATATAGCTCACTACAGATTTGTAAGACTGTCACCTTTCCATTTCTCTACAAGTCTGTACATTCCCCAGGGTCAAACGTCATGAAGATCATTGCCCCTTTCAATTGGTCTATCAGGTTTTGTATTAATGATAGTGAGTACTGAACTCAGGTGGTGATGGTATTCAGAGCTCCAAAGCCCTTACGGAGTTGTGATTCCCTATTTTTCCTTTTATCACATAATGGGAGGCCTCTTACTGGGGATGGGAAGGAGCAGATGAATAATGGATCAAATTTCCCTTCTGCTGCCCTCTATACTCTTAATGAGGAGGAGGAACTCATTCCAAATTGTTCATATGAGATTGAATTTTCTCATCTACTCACCTCTACATCTAGTGTGAGTTTAAATGGAAGCGCACATTCATCGCTGGGAGATGGGCTCATCTTTTCCTTATTCTATTTTGTGTACAGAGTTTAACTAGCTCTGAGCTATCTCAAGATTGAAGCAGCTAGGTGGCTTAGTGGTCAAAGACTGGGCCTGGAGTCTGACAGACCCAAGTTCTAATCTGGTCTCAGACACTTACTAGCTGTGTGACCCTGGGCAAGTCACACAACCTCTGTTTGCCTTAATCCACTGGGGAAGGAAACGGCAAACCACACCAGTATTTTTTGCCAAGTAAACCCCATGGACAGCACTGGCACGCTGTGGTAGTCAGGTTCACAGAATGTTGGACACAACTGAACGACAGAACTACAATCTCAAGATACCATGGTTAACTAAAGTAGGTATAAGAACATACTTGAAGGAAATGAAGGTACATTAAGAACGATTTTATCCAGGATATAAAATGACAACAAAAATACATTTACCAACAGCTTTGCATGTATTGTCTCCTTCATTTTAACCCTTGCAACAATCTTGTGAGGGAGGTATGATAGATATTGGAACAGATGAGGACACTGAGACTCAGGAAGCATAAGTCACTATAAATGATCTCACTCTTAATAATTGTCAGAGATTTGAATACAGTCTTCAAACATCCCTCTTACCCATCCACAGTAAATGGAGCTATTTGAATAGACATATTTGGCTTATCTGTTACAATCTTTTATGTAGCAGTCAAAGGGTTAACAACTTCCTTGCGTAAATGTTAAAAGAACACAAAGTGGGGAGCTACAATATATCAAATGTCCTAATGAATTAGTAGTTTAGGAAACTGTGAAGAGAAAGATATTGTGATTAGAAGAGTCATGGGGTCAACTGCAAGGCCAGGCAAGTGGGCGAGAGCAAGAGGCAGACAAGAGAGCAGGTAAAAGGCCCACCTGAGAAAGCAAGTGGGCTTCTTTCCAAGAGTAACAATGTGACAAGAGGCAGAAGGATCATGGGAGCTCTTCTTGTAGTGTTCTGATATCTTCATAAAACATCATTGGACTTTGTGCCTTCCAGGATGTGTACTGACCTGGGTGGCAGGCAGAGGCAGCTGATGTCAGATACAGGACTGTGTGCCGAGCTGTTGAAGGAGAAAGGACAGAGAGAGAGAAATTGGTGGCTAGGAAAACTAGAGCCATGCCAGTTCCCTTGCTTTGTGCCATCATCAAATGTGAGGTCCAGCTGGTATTAGACCTAGAATCTTTTGATTCTTTACAGTGAAGAGAGTTGTGGAGATAGACAGGGTGGTGAAGATGCTAATTTGAGACACTATCTTGATTTGCCAGCTATCCAGGACCACTTTAGGGGAAGATTCCAATACAGTATTTATTGAAGCAGTTTCAAATTTGGTGGAGACACCCACCTCCAAACCAAAGTTACCCATTAGAAGAATAATTGTGCCCATGGTTGGGAGATGAAGGGAATTTAGGCATAATTCCTTTTCAGGTCCCTTTCAGCTCTAGATTCCATGATATAATTAGGTCTCTGAATACTGGAACTTGGTTGACTACATCATTATCTACATCTTCTGATCTGATGCAACATGTACCCTCTTTTTCTGTACTTTGCCAGTAGCCCTGGTATCAACACACGCAAATAAATTTGGCTCATGCAAGCTTAGTACTACTTCAACTGCTTGGGATAGATAAAACTAACAACTCTCTGTAGATTCCACTTAGTCAAGATTCAGCCATCTTCCGTTGGTTTCTGTGACTGGTACAGAGCAGGTGCATCTATGGCTGAACTCTAACTTTGCTGAGAAAATAGAGGTCCTCTGTCATGAAGTCTTCCTCCTCCCCCAATTTTTCATACTTCAAAACCCATCTTCATCATCAGTCCATTCTCTTCTCCTTTGCTTTAGTTTTTAATGAAGATGTGACCCTGTACCTTGCCAAAGCCATCATTACTTACAGTCTTGATCAAATTTCTTCCCTCATTTCCTCCTCTCTTTATTCACTACTGTTTCCTCTCCCATATACAAATATATTGATATATTCCCACGCTGAAATGCAAGTGATGACAGCGTAGAGGAGACATCTGTTACTTCAGTAGGACATGGCTCAGCTTTCCCACCAACAGCATGGGAGAGAGCCAATGTGGATGCACAGTGTTCTGTATATATCCAAATTCTCTTCATGCCCTGACCATGGGCACAGAAAGGGCATCACAATTATTCTCTTAGTGGGTAACTCTATTTCATGGATGAGTTTGAACTAGCATTAAGCAGGATAGAAAGGATAAATGCTGAGATTCAAGCTATGATTTCCCAAATCCCTAAACTCATTTTGTCCCACTTGGCACCCATAAATAATTTACCTCCATAATTCTGAATTCTGAAATTTTCTTCAAGCACATTTTCATGTCCTTCAATCTCTACATTTGGGTCCTTTATAAATTTGTTCTACAAATTGATCATAACCTTCATTCCTTCTGTCCTTCACTGTTCTCCCAATCATCACTCTTATTCTGGTGTCTCTTCCCTCCATCCACTGTCTCGATGCTATGCTAAACAATTCAACTATACACCATAAATGACTCAAACACCCTATCTCCATGTCTTACCACCAAAAATGCCTTCCAAACTTCAACATTAGGTTACTCCCATCAGTCACTTTTTCCCTCTTCTCTGCAGTTGTTGCTAAACATTTTTGGAGAAAATGAGACAATCATACCAGATGGGTTTGCAACAAATTTATGTTAGTTCATTTCAACTGAGCACTCACTGCTGCTTGGCAGTGCTTTGATTCATTCTTGGTTCTCTATCCCTTTCTATCCAGTACACTTTCTTTTCTCCTCTAGCCTACCATATTCTCCTCAGCAAAGGACCTTACTCCAAACTTTTATGAGAAAATTGAGGCCATCTGTTACGAATTCTCACCCCTCCTCCAATTTTTCATACTTCAAAACCCATCTTCATCATTAGTCCATTCTCTTCTCCTTTGTTTTAGTCTTTAAAGAAGATGTGATCCTTTACCCTGCCAAGGCCACCATCACTTATGGTCTTGATCCCTCCTCTGTTTTGCAGGAACTTGTTGTCCTGATCAAATTTCTTCCCTCATTGCCTCCACTCTTTATTCACTGCCATTTCCCCTCCCATCTCCAAATATATTGAGATATTCCCACACTGAAAAATGTGAGCAATCATACTATATTTCTTCTCTTACTTCCAAATTCCAAGAGTTCTTTCCCACATATCACCTCCATTTCCTTACCTTGAATTAATTTATAATTTTTTTTAAATTCCCATAGGATTTCCTGAGATAACTACCAATTAAGCCTAGGCTGTTACATTTTATGTAATTTGCCTAAGTCCCAACGATTCTCAAGATTGAGGAGTCATGGTTAGACAACAGTTTGTGTGTGGGGGGAAGACCTAAGATTTTAGTGGCTCAATAAGACAACTATTTGACATGACAGTCAACTATTTAAAATATACATATTTTCTATTTCATTAAATATTTCCCAATTACATTTTTAAACGTTTAACACTCATCTTTTAAAATTTTGAGCTCCAAGTTCTCTCCTGCCCCTTCCTCTCCTCCCCCACCCATTGAGAAGGCAAACAGCATATCAATTATACTTGTGAAGTCATGCAAATTATGTTTCCATATTAACCCTGTTGCAAAATAAAATAAAATAAAATATACACACAAGAAAAATAAAGTGAAGAATAAACTTCAATGACAGTCAACAAAATTAACGAAATCCAAGTTGAATTAAGAAAGTTGGAATGGGCAGTATACCGAAGATTGTGCTGGAAATTATCCTGTTCAGACAACATCTACAGTACTATGTCCCATTCTGAGAGCCCAATTTTAGGAAGGACACTGGTATGCTGGAACACATAAAGAAAAGAACTACTAGAATATTGAGGGGAATAGAGACAATTTTGTATGAAGATCAATTGAAGGAAGTGGGAGTATTTTAATCTGATAGAGATGACATAGGGTTAGGGGATCCAATCATTATTTTAAAATAATTGAAGAATTGGCTAGAATTGTTATGTCCGACCTCATTGGACAGAACCAGGAGCTGTGATTAAGATTACAGAGAGGCAGTTTAGTTTTCATGTAAGGGAAACACTTTTAAACTTTTTTTCTAATAATTAGAGCTAGTGTGGGTACCATCTCAGTAGAAGTCTTGATGCAGATGGTGGGTGACTAGTTACTTTCCATACATTTTTATTGATGTATTTTGTTTTTGTATCACCTAAATTTTCCCCAATCTCTCTTCTCTTGTTACCTGCAGAGATCTTCTAATATTGTAAAGAATATTTTTTAAAGAAAGAAGAACAGGATAGCTAGGTGGCACAGTGGATAGAGCACCAGAGTCAGGAGGACCTGAGTTGAAATCTGACCTCCGACACTCCTAGATGTGTGACCTAGATATGTGACCTCTGATACTTGCCTAGATGGACAAGTCCCTTAGCCTTGATTGCCTCAAAAAAAAAAAAAAAAGAGGAAGAAGGGGAAAAAAATTAGTAAAACTGATCACTATATTGAAAAAGTGAGAAAACATATGCAACATTCCAGACACAAGTATCTTCTACATTTGCAAACAAATTTGGGAAGTATCTTCCCATATTTCTTCTTCGAGGTCATGCTTGTTCTTTGTAATTCCGAAACATTCACTTTCAGTTCTTTTGCAGTGGTTGTTAAATCCATTTACACATTAGTACAGTCACTGTATATATTGTTTCTTGATCACTTTACTTCATTTTGTATTAGTGCATGCAAGTTGTTTCATATTTTTCTATAATCATATTTTTTTGTTTCTTACAGCATAGTAATATACCATTATATTCATGTACCACAGTTTATTTAGCCACCTCCCAATTGACAGGTATCTCCTTTGGTTCCAGTTCTTTGGTACCACAATTATGCTGCCATGTATATTTTGCTGTATATAGGAATTTTCTTCTTATCTGTGACCATCTTTGTATGACTAGGATTATATCATCTGGTGTCTAAAGCTGCGAGCATTTTAGTCACTTGCACAATTCAAAATTGGTTCCTAAAATGCTTGTAATGATTTGTAGCTCCACCAAGAAAGTACCAGGGTTCCCATTTTTCCCACAACACCTCTAATATCGACAATGCCCATCTTTTTTTCATCTTTGCAAATTTTTTGGATGTGAGGCAAACCTCAGGGCTGATTTAATATGCATATAGTGATTTGGAACATTCTTTCATATGTTTAGTAAAAGTTTACAATATTTCTTTTGAAAAGAGTAACTATGACTTTCTTTAATTTTTATTGTACATTCATGTTCAGGACACATATCAAATTTGAATTTACTTTAAAATATGGCATAAGTTGTTGGCCGAAAGTTGTTTTCTGCCAGCCTGCTTTTGAGTTTTCCCAGTAGTTTCAATCAGATAAGGAGTTTTTTTCCTAAATAATTTGGGTTTTCTGGTTTATTAAGCACTGGGCTATGCTTTTCCATTGTTTTGGGTTGTCCCTTGTGTAATCTGCACTATTACCTATGCTTTATCAAATGCTTTTGATAACTGCTGCTTTATCATATAGTTTGATGTCTGGAAATATTATTCTTCCTTTATTCCTAGATCTTTTCATTATTTCCCCTGGTATTCTAGATCTTTTGCCCATTAAATGAATTTTGTTGTTATTTTATCAAATTCTATAAAGTACCACCTTGATAATTTGATTGGTATAACATTAAAACTGCAAATTAACTTTGGTAGTATGGTTATATTTCTTTAACTGGCACTGCACAGCCAAGGACACTAAATATTCCTTGAGCAATTTAATATACACCATACTTTTTTTTTTTTTGCTTTTTGGTGAGGCAATCTGGGTTAAGTGACTTGCCCAGGGTCACACAGCTAGTTATGTGTCAAGTGTCTGAGGCCAGATTTGAACTCGGGTCCTCCTGACTCCAAGGCTGGAGCTCTATCCACTGTGCCACCTACCTGCCCCACACCATACTTCTTTAAGGGGCATTTTGTAATTGAATCTAAGTATTGTATGTGCTTTGGTAGAATGATTTCCTTCCTCCTCCCCCCACTCCTTCTGTAGATTTTTGGGGATAGGACTTACCATTCTGTTACTGTTTCCTGGAATTTGTTGTTACGTAGAAATGCTATTCACTTTGGATTTGGTTTTGGTGGTGGGGTAATTTTGTAGCCTGAAAATTTGCTGAAGGTGTTATCTCTTAATATTGTTGCTGATTTTCTAGAGTTTTCTAAGTAATTCAATATGTCATCAGCAAACAGGGGTAGTTTTTTCCTTTTCATTGCCTATGTTTATGCCCTCAAATTGTTTCTCTTATCATATTACCATGGCTAATACCACTATAAATACATCAAATAATAGCAAGGTGAGTGGATATCTTTTCTCTTATTTATTGGGAAAGCATATGCTGCTTGTTTCTAGTTTTAGATTTTATAATGTTAAGAAAAATTACTCTATACCTGATCTTTTTAGGATTTTAAGCATACATGAAATTTGTATATTATCAAAGGCAGACTTTTTTGATGTTTTTGTTTATAATATATGTGAGGGACTGTCTGATGTTGGCAGCTACCAGGTTGGGCACTGTGGCAAGAGTAGGGTAAGATCTGGGTATTTTGGAAGTCAGGCAGGGGCTGTGGTAGGCAGAGTCGTGGTGAACTGGGATGGGCTGGATACAGAGGACTGAAGACTCAAGTGTGAGTATGACTCTGGTAGCGTGCTCCTTATAGGAGGAGCGGGTACCGGCGTGCGGCCGGCAGAAGGTCGGCATGCGGCCTGTACAAGTGGCGCCCAACGTGGGGTGGAGGAAATAGGTCAGAGGCCCCATGGACCAGCTGGTCTGGTTGCGGGAAGAGAGACGAGACCCTTAGCTGATAGGGCAAAGGAAGGAGGATGGGACAATTGTTTGGTAAGGTCCCAGATCGGGTGGTGCAAGGGAAAGAAGTATATAAAAGAGTGAAAGAAGCAGAAATCAGTAGTGAGGAAGAGTCTAGGAGTGAGACAGACTTAGGGAGTGAGACAGAGGACACTGGAAACAGCGAATGGGAAAATAAGCAAGAGAAAAGAAAGCAAGGCCGGGCAGGGGGGCAGGAGCGGGAGGGCAGGAGCCGTGAGAGAGCAGGAAACCGTAGCAAGGAAAGCCACGTGGAGGGACGGCCCCCTCCCCCACACTTAACCCACGGAGGGAGGACCTGGGCCCCTTTAGAATGGAAGAAATTTAAGGAGTTAAAAGAGGCACTAAATACAGCGTTTGCAGCTGTTTCCCAATGTGCCCTATGGGCTTTTAGTAATATTCAGGCTTTGGGGAAACAAAGGCCCTCCCTGACCAAGATTAAAAAAGGTCCTGATAAACCCTTCCCGGATTTCGTGGCCCGTCTACAGGCAGCCGCTTGGAGAGGACTATCAGAAGTGCTGAAAACAAAAGAGACTAAATTGTACTATCTATACGGAAAAGCCGGTCATTTTAAGGCACAATGCAGCCAGAAACCTGGTGGAGCCTGCCCTAAGGCAATTTGTTACAATTGTAACAAATCCAGCCATTATGCTAAAGAATGCTGCAAGCCAGTCGAGAGGCGGAGCAAGGAGGGCCCCTCAACAAGCTTACCAGATGGAAGCCCAACCCCCTCAGAACGCGCCCTCGGGGCTGCATCGGGAGTACCTCCAACTTCTACCCAGTGGTTCGGATTTCCCCTTCTTAGCAAAGGGAACTTCCAAATCGACCCTGGAGACACAACCATAGTGCCAGTGACTGGGCTTGGCTCTACCTTCCAAACAGCCCTCGTGATGGGCCTTTCATCATATACCCCAGTTATTGTCCACACCACGGTTATTGCTCACCAGCCCCAGCAACAGATTATAGTAACTAACCCACATGATTCGGCAGCTTACATAGATGAAGGGGAGGTGCTGGCTCAAGCCCTCCCCCTACTGGATAGCCACAATAATGATATTAATTGGGTACAACAAATAGAATACAGTAAACCATGGGCAACTATCCAAATTAAGGGGCGATTCTTCAAGGGATTATTAGATACAGGAGCTGATCGTTCTGTCATCTCACGACTATTTTGGCCCCCCTCTTGGCAAGTCCAACCTGATGCCACAATGATCAATGGGGTTGGAGGGGCACAACAAGCATGGGTATCAGCAGAGGAGCTGCCCTGGCAATTCACAGATAAGCAAGGGACTATCCGACCCCTAGTAGTTGCAGGTTTGAGATACAATTTATGGGGAAGGGATATTTTGAAGGCTTGTGGGGCATCTGTTTATATACCACCCCCGCAGGACTTTTAATTGGGGCCGTTGGGCAACAAGAGAAATTTTATTGTATCAGACCCACTCCTCTAACATGGAGATCTAATAACCCAGTCTGGGTACCCCAACGGCCCCTCCCTGCAGAGAAAGCCCAGGCTTTACGTGATATAGTGCAGCACCAGTTACAGGTGGGGCACATTGAGCCCACGTCCAGCCCCTGGAACAGCCCAGTGTTTGTAATAAAAAAGAAATCAGAGAAATTTCGAATGTTAATAGATCTCAGGGTGGTTAACACCACCCTAGAGCCCATGGGAACCCTACAGCCTGGCCTTCCCTCTCCTAATTTAGTGCCATCTGGATGGCCTGTGACAGTCATAGACACCCAAGATTGTTTTTTCTCTATCCCATTATCCCCAGAAGATAGAAAGAGATTTGCCTTTACCATACCCACTACCAATAATGCAGGACCAGATTTAAGATATCAGTGGAAGGTCCTGCCCCAAGGAATGTGCTGCAGTCCCACCTTATGTCAGGCTTATGTGGGAAGAGTGCTGGACCCTATCAGGGACAAATGGCCTAAAGCCACAATACTTCCCTATATGGATGATATTTTATTAGCCACTAGCAGTGATGAGACATTAGCAAGATTAGTAAAAGAAACCGTCTCTGCACTTGCTCATTATTGTTTGGTGGTGGCCCCCGACAAAGTCCAACAAAATTACCCACTCACATACCTAGGCCTTCGTATGGAGGCTGTCTCTATTAGCAATCAAATTCCTGAACTAGTGCTTGATAAGATAAACACCTTGAATCACTTCCAAAAGTTAGTGGGACAGATCCAATGGCTCAGGGCCCGCACACCCATTCCTCCTGCTGTAATGCAGCCTTTATATGATATCTTAAAAGGAAATTCAGATTTAAACTCCCCTCGGGCATGGACTCCTGCTGCTAAGGCAGCAGTGTCCCAAATATTCTCACTTGCTGCCCAAGCCCAAACCGCCAGATGGGACCCCAAAGGTAGAATAGAGGTCTCCTTGGTCAATCAACAGAGTCCTTTTTGTGTTATACACCAAGGTCCCAAATTGCTAGAATTTGTATATGCAAAGAAGGCTCACAAGGTACTGCCAAATTATTATGAGATGTTAGGGGAACTAGCCTTAGCTGCAGTACAAAGGGCTGTCCACTTGTCTGGACAGCGACCTTTACTTTACTCGAATTTTGAACCTGGACAGCGAGAAGCCATTATGCAAACCTATTGGTCTTGGGCACATTGCTCCCAATGGGCTGAGATAAGTCCTCATTCCTCCTGTCTGCTTCTCCCTATGCTAGAGCAAATAACCTTAGTACCACCCCAACGAAAGGTTATGGGAGAACCTGTTCAAGGCTCAAATGTTTTCACTGATGCTACAAAAAACTATAAGGCCTCTATTTATCATGAGGCCTCCAAGGAAACTGGCAAGGCCCATCTGTAGTGTTGTGGAGAGGGCTGGGGTATTTATGTCTTACAGATTCTGATGGCCAGAGCCGCTGGGTACCAGAAAGAAGAACAAAACGAGTTGAAGAAGCCCCGGGAGAGACAACAAGGATGGGAGAAGAAACACAGTCAACAGAAAATTCAGAGAGAGCAGAAAGAAAAGACAGTTAGGATGTCTAAACTGAGTAAAACTGTTTTCACTTTTTGCGCGATCAGGACTTTGCCACAGGTTGCCTCAGCTCCAGTGCCCTGGGAAACAAGAGAGAATGTCTGGGGGCATTGACGTTGGCAGCATCCATCTTCGAGGAGTTCCAGATACAGGACTTATTTAGTGGACAGCAATTGCTTGCCTCAAAAATAGAGGAACTGGCCAATAAATTCGCCCAAGCCCTCCAAGTGCAGGCTGATATTGATCAGCAGCTGGAGGAGCAGATTCAAAAAAGTAGCATTGGCTACTCAGGACATTGGGAATGAACTTATGTGGCTGGAATTGAGACAGCAGTTGCCATGCAATGGCTGATATTGATCCATTTGTGTAACATCCTTAAACCATAATGCCACTTGCGACACCGTTTCACAAAGTATGATGACACTCTTTTCTTTTCTATTTGGTGTAATGATACCCGTGCCTTTTCCCAGATCTAGGCTACAAATCTTTCCTCTGTACTCCAGGCTTTGTGGGTGTTAATTAGACTGGCACGGTACACATCTGACACTTGGCACCAACACGAGACTGATGATATTGTTCATCACCTTAGTGATTGGATTAAGCATACGTCTTTCCCCATCCCCTCCTTTGTAACCCATTGGGCATTTATAACTCTTTTTGCATTTATACTGTTATTGTTACTACCCACTATTTTAGGAGGTTTTCTTAGGATTCTTAGAGGTTTTATAGAGGCACTCAGAACCGAAGGCCTAGTATGGAGACCCCGTCTCCACCCCTCTATTAAACAAAAAGGGGGAATTGTGAGGGACTGTCTGATGTTGGCAGCTACCAGGTTGGGTGCTGTGGCAAGAGTAGGGTAAGATCTGGGTATTTTGGAAGTCGAGGCAGGGGTTGTGGTAGGCAGAGTCGTGGTGAACTGGGATGGGCTGGATACGGAGAAGCCCTGAGGCAGTGGGCAGTGCTATGTGAGATAAGCTGGGTGCAAGGAAGTAGCCGGAGCTTGAGCTCCTGAGGCAAGGGGCGGTGCCAAGTGGGAGTGGGACGGCAGAGGACTGAGTTCCCTTTGCTTAGTCCCCTCCCTATATGCAACGTCATCCCCAGACGCCTCTTGTGACCTTCCTGACTTCCTGGGTCCCTTTGTGCAGCACTGACCCAGACCCCTCCTCCCAGTGTCTGAGTCTGACTTCCTAGGTCACGTACTCTGTCTATGCGCTAATCCCAGATGCCTCCTCCCTGTATCCGGTCCTAGCCTCCTATGTCACTCCCTCCCCCTTGGTGTGCTAAACTCAGACAGCCCCTTCCGGTATCTGACCCTACAATCATTGGCTAGTAAGCGGGCTGGGGAGGAGGGGCTAGGTAGGTAATTAGGAACAAGCGTGGTCAGATCACGCACGCTCTCTCTCCTGGCTCCTGCCCTGTTGCTCTGGCCTTGCTGCTTGGGCTTGCTATGATGGCTTGCTGTGATGGCCTCTGAATAAAGCTCTGGTGTTGGCACCTCCCGATGGCTTGTCTCTGTGTGTTTATCCGGCTGAGGACCGAAGAGTCGAGTGTGAGTATGACTCTGGTAGCGTGCTCCTTATAGGAGGAGCGGGTACCGGCGTGCGGCCAGCAGAAGGTCGGCGTGCGGCCTGTACAAATATAAATGCTGATTCTTTTCCTATTTTTGAACCCTCCTTTCAAAATTGTTCATAATAAATGATGAATTTAAATGAATTACTGCAGTCTAACAGGTTTTTATTTAAAATTTTTAAATTTATGAATGATATTGGTCTGTATTTCTCCTTCTTTTCTGTACTGGTAGAAAGTTTTCTTACCAGGAATTCCCTAGCTACTCCAATAAAACCATAAGTTTGGACACCTTTCCTCCTAAATGGTTACTTGTTCTTTGCTTCCTTGTGTTTGTAAGAATGAGCAAATAAAAGACTGTAGGGACTTGGTTTAAAAAAGGAGAAAAGTGAACCTGAGCTGCAGTTTGCTGTGATAGAATAGCCACATTTGAGGTAAGTTTTGGAAGGGAGATATCAACTAAGTCATGGGAAAACTTACTTTAGTTCTGTTTGAGACATCTCAATTTGTTTATCCCAATGATTTAAAGCGTACAGGTCTAAGATTTGAAGTCTTCTTTGCAGCATCAGATTTAAAGCCAGAAGCAAATTCAGAAGTCATTTAGTTCAGCACTATTATTTTACAAATGAAGAAACTGAGGCCAAGGAAGATTAAGTGACTTGCTCGATGTCACACTGATAGTAGCCATAAGAGGTAGGATTTGAACCTAGGTCCTCTGGCTCCAAAACTGATGCTCTGTTCACTGTATAACACTGTTTGCAAACCCTCTAGTCATCTGATGCTTTCTTAATGCCCAACCTACAATTGCATGGTGTCTTTATGTTTTTTGTCCTTTATCATATCAAATGAATTTTACTGCTCACACATTCCTTATTTACACAGAGATTTTTATACATGAATTCATACTATCCTTTAATTTTTATAGTTTTGTCTTGTGGCTTTTGTGTCTAGAAAGCAGCTACGTGGCTCAATGGATTGAGCACTGGGCAGGGAGTTAGGAAGAAAGACCTTAATTCAAATCTGGCCTCAGATACTTCCTATCTACATGACCCTGAGCAAGTCACTTAACCTCTATTTGCCTTAATCCACTGGAGAAAGAAGTGACAAACCACTCCAGTATCTTTACTAAGAAGACCCCATGGACAATATTGGTGTGCAGTGGCTCATGGGGCCAGGAAGAGTTGGACACGAGCAAACAACAAACCAGGGCTCTGTGGTCAGGACATCCGAGCCAAGCACGCCAGGGTCCTATTAGTAGTATTCCTCCAGCAGAGACAGGAACATGGCTCAGCAGAGGCCCCTTTATACTTGAAAAGATCTTTTACATCTTTGTTTTGCTCTTAGGCCTCTTCTATTCTGATAGCTTAGAGTTAACAGAATGCTAATTTTCCATATCTTCTGATAAAAGCTTAGTCAATTGCCCCTAGATGGGCTCCATCTTCAAGCTCACCATTGAGTCAAGCGTCTGCATCAATGGACTCAACTCCATTGCTTCATCTTTTTGACATAGGTCTATCCAGGGGTGGGGAGCCTGCTGCCTCAACGCCACATGTGGTCTTCTAGGTCTTCAAGTGCAGCCCTTTGACTGAGTCCAAGTTTTACAGAACAAATCCTTTTACGAAGGGGAATTGTTCTGTAAAGTAAATTTTTAAGATAGGAAAATTTTGAAGTACTGAAGTAAGCCTCTGTAAAGACCTTCACAGAACAAAACCCCTTCATAAAAGGATTTGTTCTGTAAAACTTGGACTCAGTCAAAAGGCTGCACTTGAGGACCTAGAAGGCCGCATGTGGCCTCCAGGATGCAGGTTCCCCACCCTAACTCTTTGCCCATCTACAATGTAACTGAGTCTTTAGAATAATAACCTTGAAATAGAAGATTTTTAGTTACCCAAAATATATTCCTTTATTTTTAATAAGGCAAGGAAGGGGATGTAGCCATCCTAGGAAAATTTTGAAGTACTGAAGTAAGCCTCTGTTATCCAGAAAATTCTATGACCCAGAACACCACCTAAAGGCCTCTAGTTAATTGAGCTATTGTGAAACTGTGTTAAGAGGCACACAGACAATCTACTGGAAATGAGCAATAAAAATGCATAAAGCAAGGTCTCAGTAAAGCAGCAACTGCCTACATATTGCAGATTAAAAAAGGGTAGATAGTCATAAAGCATCTCTTCAGCTGTTTGATAAGGCACCGACCTAAAAACCTTTTTCCCCCCTCCTGGTCTATTGAGCATCTGACCTTTCTGGATCTTACAGGCTCACATATGTTGAATAACACATTACCTCACTACATATTTTCAATTTTGCCATTCCTTCAGTTTATTTGAACTCCAAATATCTGAGACAAGATTTAGTAGAAAAAAGAACAGGTCTTGAAGATAAAAAATAAAGATTGTAATCAAATCACTCCTCTGATATTTATGGCCTGGGTTTTACCTTAGACTAGTTGATTAGCCTTTCTGGGTCTCAGTTTCTTCATCAGTAAAATGAGGGATTTGGAAAAGATGCTATAAGGTCTCTTCCACTCTAAATCTTAGGACTCTAGCACCTGGTAAAGTTACTTGACACCGTTTCCAATCCCTAAAATTAAAATGTGTTTTCAGCCCCACTAAGAAGCTTACACAGGCAGAAAATACAATTGCTGCCAATAAGCTCAATGACTTTTTCTTACTAGATAATGACTACAGTTATGGTAAGTGTCCATTCTCTATGCTTTCCACCTGTCGCAGTTATCCCACATGACACTACTGAACCACACCTAATTTGTCATCAGAAAGTGCTACATTCATGTTTCCACTAAACTATGGAAAAATTATTTGGACCTGTAGACTGTTATCTATGGAGCCACAGTGATGCTGCTGGCCGTGGTCATTAGCCTGAAGCAAGAATCATTCTCATCCAAGAACTTTCATCAGGCCAATGTAATCCTGTTAAAAGATAGCCCCATCTATTGAATACAACCCCTGAGAGAGAAGTCAAGAGACCTAAATCTCTTGCATTGTATGACCTCAGCCAAAGTCTTTGACTTTCCCAAATACTCCAGCTGTAGAAAAGTAATAAAAGCAGAAGTTCTCTTTGTCAGACAAGTAACACAGTTCTAAAAAGCTAGTAGACTTAGAATGATCAGAACTGATTAAAAAACAAAAAGAAAAAGGAAAAGTTCCTGAAGAATAGGTGATTATTATTTATGTGTTCTTAGTAATTGCCCATAAGAACCCTTGGGCAAGTCACTTAAACTACTTGGACCTCAGTTTCCTTATCTGTAAAATGAGAATGTTGAACTAACTAGTTTAAAGTAGTTTTCTTCCAGCTTTATTATTTATGATCCTTGGAAGAATGTATTGATCGGGGTAAAAAAAATCAATCAAGAAGCATTCATTTAGGGACTATGATGTTCTAGGCCCTGAAAATAGAAAGATAAAAATGAGATAGTCCTTGACTTCAAGAAGATTTTATTCTCTTTCAGGAGAGAGTCTGTATATACATATATAAGCTTATGCAAAAAGAAAAGAATCCATTGATATTGGCTTTAAAATGCAGTAGTAGAGATTTAGCTCTGTTGTGGAAAGAACTTCTCGATAATAAGATTATTTGGTAGAAGAAAAAAGATTTTGTAAAATGCCCTATATAAAGTAAAATAAATTCTCTTCAAACAGGTGTTTGCCACTATGCTGAAGGACTCAAAATGGCACAATGTCTAGCTTTAGACAGAGGAATGCGTAGGTTCAAAGGTAGAAACCAGGCAATATTTTCAATGCTTCAGAACCCCTCTTCGGTTTTGTGGGGTACATGGGGCAGCTAGGTGGCAGAGTGGATAGAGTGATAGGCCTGGAGTTGGAAAGACTCAGCTATTTGGTTGTAAATCTGGCCTTACATAATTACTAGCTGTGTTACCCTGGGCAAGTCACTTAAACCCATTTGCCTCAGTTTCCTCATCTGTAAAATGAGCTGGAGAAGGAAATGGCAAAGCAATTCAGTATCTCTGTCAAGAAACCCCCTACACAGGGTCATGTAGAGTCAGACAGAACTGAAGAGAATCTGCAAATGAAAGTGTCAGGATGGCAACTCAACAGATAGGAGAGACTCCTTGTGCTACACTTCATCTTTGTTCCTTTTACAAACTTACACAGACACACACACACACACACACACAGACACAGCAGAATGGAACAAGATTAGTTTCACAAAACTTGGGAACCCAGAAGTCTAGGGATATTTGGTAGATATTGGGATAATAGCCATTACCAAGTTCATAGTCAATCCATCAGTCATTCAACAATCATTTACTAAGGTTTACCAAGTAGTGGGGATACAAAAAAAGGCAAAGTTCTTGTCCTCAGAGAGATTACATTCTAATGGAGGAGACAACATTTAAATTATTTCCATTCAAGGCATAGAAATTGTAAACGAACATACATAATCTCAGAGGGAAGGCATTTTAAATGTATTTTTATTCTGTATGTATAAAATGTATAATTATGTGTTATAAGTATATAGATGAGGGAAAGAGGAAGGGAAAGGCCAGAAAAGGATCCTTGCTGAAGGTGGGATTTGAGCTGAGTTTTGAAGGAAGTCAAGTAGCCAGAAAGTAGAAGGAAAGGGGAGAGCATTACAAGCCTTCAAAGATTAAAATTGGGAGGCAGGTAGAATGCTCACCAAACGCTAAGGTGAGATATTTGACAGTGGTATGTAAACATCTGGACCAGGAAAAGAAGTTTTAACAAAACCTTATAGAAATGATCATTCGTGTTAATAGCTAAAAGAAACCAATCCTTTGTTCTAAAGAATGTTGAACCTTGGGTTAGAATAGACTATTATACATGAGTGGAGTATTGTAGACAAGACTTTGAAAGGAAGAAGACAGAAGAAACTGGAAGCTGGTTTGATTTTTTTTGCTATTCCAAGGTATAGCATATGGTGACATCTCCCCTATCCTTAAAAAAAAAAAAAAAAAAAAGGATGTGTCCTCCAGCCATTATATCAAGCTAAATGAATTCTGTAGGACTCCGTCTCCTAAAATCCTAGCTCGTGGTCCCATGTTTTAAACTTTAATAAGTAGACACTGCAATTAGTTAAAACAAAGGCATTTAATGAAATAGCATAACAAGAAAAAGTGGGGAAAAAAAGTTCAGTAAAAAGAACAGAAACTTTGGAGGTGGAGAATCTGGGTTCAAATTGTCTCCTGTTGCTTAGCTGCCTATATGGCCTTTGGAAATCACTTAACCTCTCCAGGCCTAATTTTCCTAGTCTGTAAAATGAAGATATAGAATGAGCTGACCTCTGAGGTCACTTCCAGGTCTAGATTTATTATTTTATGAAAACAAGCAACTAAAAATCTCCCTCATATCCTGCAGGCACTCTCTTCCAAATATACTCTTTCAATAATTTCTTTTGGAAAAGGATGAAATTCTTGCCTCAAATCTGCAAAACTGCTTCTCCTGATGGCAGTATTTGTCATGTTCCCAACATCTAATTAATTGGTGAATTTCTCTTGGACTCTTCATGCCACTGATCCATTTTTGCATACCATATATCATTGCTGGATTAAGTAGAAACGTTTCCATCACCTTCGAGATTAAGGAAAGCAGCAATGACTTTTGGAACTTCCCAGGGCACAGAAATGTTTAAGACTCAGATATGCCCATGCATTCACTGAATACGACAAACTGAATCCAAGAGCATCGTCTTCCTCAACCTCTAGCCTATGACCTGGCACTTAAATCTTTCAGCCTGATACCTGGATCTTACCTTTTAGTATTGCAATTACAGAAGTCCCACAGAACATAGGAACCAAGTAGAATCTGTTACAATTTATTGAACACATTAGCTAGAACATTTAAGAAGGAGTAAGGACTATTACAGGTTACAGTTTATTTATGGTGGCTACTTTTGGCATCTATCAACAGAATCAAGCTACACTTTGGGGCTTTAAAAAGGCACAGCTGCATTGTATTGACTTTTTAGATGTTTACATGGTGCGGCTATTTCTGGGTCCCTAATACCAGATGATGTCATTAAGTTGTACTCTGCTGTGCGCTGCTGGTATCAAATTAGGTGTCACATTTTTGCTTATCGCTAGTCATCATTTCCTCCCTGATGGGTTTATGCATCCCTTTTCTGCCATGTCTTAGCTGAGTGTATCAGCTGCTCATCTCCACTGGCCTTGTAGTTGCTATGCTGCTCTCTACTACCATCTTCTGGGTTTCAGCTTGATCTCAGCTACCATATAGTGGCTAGCAGGCTTATCCCTTCAAAATAGAGTTATTGTTCTTTTCCAACAAAAGTCAGCAAAATGCCCCAGGCTAAGAATAAAGCTATTCTTTTGATTCCTTTCTCTAGGTACCTAGCAGAGGTCCTTGATGTCAGACAACTATCTGACCTGAGGTTTGAACATTCCTTTTAAATTCCTATTAAATCTTTGATTTTGTATCCTCAAAATCCATTTGGGGGTTCTACCCTAAAAGTCATGCAGGAGTAGCATGGGGATCAGGTCATGAGACTTATTTTATTCCCAATTCTCTGTGATTAGCATGCAAATTAAGCTAGGATTAAGACTGGAAAGTTAGGTGAGGCAGACAGGTCTTTTGTCTTCTACCAAGCTATATAACTGCCTTTATTGTTTACCGCTGAGAGGAATAAAAAAATATCAGGCTCTTCCTTAGCTTTCTGGCCCAGAAAAGAATGCCCATTTCTTAACATATTTAAAGAAGCTTCCAAAGACATATAAATTCAGAGAAGAAACTAGATGGTATCCTTGGTGAAGGTGTCATCATTTCCTTCTTCATAAGGGTAGCTAAGTTTCACAGTGGATAGAGCGTGGGACTTGGAGTCAGGAAAGACCTCAGTTTGAATCCTGCCTCAGACACTGACTGTGTAACCCAATGTTGGTCATTTAGCCTCTCTCTGCCTTTGTTTACTTATCTGTAAAATGGGATAATAATATCATCTAGCTTCTGGGTATTCTTGTGAAGAACAAATGATTTAACATATGCAAATAAGCAGTGAATAAATGATGATTTAGAATAGTGCTGCAAAATGGTAAGCAAATTCTCTGGTAGATAATTAAAGTGAAGATGAGCTGGTAGTCGGAGAGGCCAGCAGGTCAGAAAGTCATAGAATTTCATAGGTGGAATAGACCTCAAATGTCATCTGAGCCAATCCTTACCTAACTCATGAATCCCACCCATGACACTTCAGAGAAGAAATCAGCCAGCTTCAGCTTGAACAACTCCACAGTCAAGTCAATCCTAAGTTGAGTAACACCCAAAAGTCCCTCTAAGTCAACTCATTCCATTTATGGATCAAATAATTGTTATAGAGTTTTTCCTTATTTTAAGTCAAACTCAGCCTTCCTATACATAGGTCCTGTTCACCACTGTGGAAGTACATAGAAAAATGATAGCATCGTTGCTAACGATATTGAACTCTCTTCAAAATTTGCTACCTCCATCATAACTTATAAGTAGATGATACATACATACATATATATATACACACATATGTATGTATACACACATCTGTATATAAATATATGTATATATATATGTTGTTTGGTTTTATATAGACCTGTGATTTTATCACTAAGCTCCCAATGAGGAAATTCAATCCAAATCGCAAAATATTTTGCAAGTGTCAGAGAGTTGTTTGGAGAATTGAGTCACACAGCCAGTATATATAAGGGGTAGGACTCAAATTCAGATCTGCTTGACTCTGAGGTCAACAATCTATTTAGTATATCATGCTGCCACCTTACTTTTATGATTTCTATATGAAAAACCTTTAAATCATTGAAAATTATCATCAGATTGCCCTTCTCTAAGCTAAACATTTGTTCCTTCAATTTGTCTTTGTTTTGCCAGTTTCCAATCCCCTCCATATTCCAGCCATTCTCATATAGGCACATTCCCATTTTCCAATGTCCATTCTAAAATATGGCTTGACAACTGTAACAATACTCCATTCTGGGGATGTCTTTCCTCTTTTATTTTCTGACACTATTAAATCCAAAACCAACTCCAAGACATAACACTCCTAATAAAATGCCAGAAGCTGTTTGTTTATGTGGTACAAATCATACATATTAGAATACATTTAAAAATCATTAGCCTGTTGATCCTTGCTTTATTGAGTTGTAAATGATGAAATAAAGATGCCTGGAGAATGCTTCCTTCCTTTACGAAGCCTATGAAATCAAAATAGAGTGATAACAGTGGAGTGGAAAGAATATTTAGAGTTCATCTTGTTGATTGTCTTTCATAGATTCTTTTTGCAATATCCCTCATAATTAGTTATCTTCCCTCTGTTTTAACATATAGAGTAGAACTTCTTATGTCACAATTAGTCTATCTTATAATAAGAGAGATCTAACAATTATGAAATTCTTAGTTGCCTTGAGCCCAATCAGCCTGTCAATAATTTCCACCTATTGATCCTATTTCTGGCCTCTGGAAGTCCACAGAACAAACCTATTCCTTCTTCGATGTGAGAGTTTTTTTTTTTGAATAATTGAATTTTGTCTCCTACATATCTATGGTTTCCTTACTGAAGCCAAACTTTTAATTTTTTTTCAACTGATCCTCATACAACACAACTCCCAGTCCCTACATTCTCCTAAACAATTCCTCTGCTATTTGCCAGCTTGCCAACTTCTCTATTAAAATGCAGTGCCCAGCAACAGATGTGTTATGTAGGTGTGGTCTCCTTAGACCATTGCACAGTAAGATAATCAATCTGTGTTATGTTGTAAGCGAGGACTCTGAAGGTCAAGGATTATAGACTTCTCTTACCTAATAAATGGCTGAGCTTAGAGCTCCAGTGTTTAAATCTTTTTGTAGGACACGGACTTGATTTTGCTTGTTCTGAATTATAGAGAGAATGCTTGCTGATTTTATATTTATTTATTTCATGTACAACCTGTGAGCCATCTTTGTATACTCTGTGTAACAGCTGGGTCACTGTCACAACGTAAGTGGACCAAATCAGTTCATATACCATCATTTTGAATTCTACAGAAAGACAGAGTTTCATTAATTTATCTAGTGAATAAGTATAAATAATATGCAATTAGTCCACCACATGGCACCCTACTTAGGCCTCCTGACCAATGGTCACCAGAGATTATTTGGCAAACGTTAACCTCCCACACCATTAGGGTGATGCACTTGTAAACAACAGGACTGAACATTTTAACCTGTGCTGAATCAGGTTCTCAATTTTCTAAGAAATGATATGAAATATCATTTTAAAATAATGTAAATGGGAAATCTATGATTCTAATCACCCACCCACCCCCTCTGCTTGCCTATTGGCATGGAATTATTTCCCTTCATTGAATTACTTCTCCCTTTTCACCCCACTCCAAGACACAGGACACATAGACCAACCTACTGCAATCACATAGTTACTTGAACATAATAAAATCAAAGGATAAAGTATTTGGTGAAGTCCTTCTGCATGACTCTGTCTATCCATCTACCAGAACTCCTGATAATTTTACCCCTTCTTCCAGTGTGTCTGGGGGAGATTACCAGACTACCTTTCCCTAAAAGTTTGTTGTTG
This sequence comes from Vombatus ursinus, assembly GCF_900497805.2. Lineage (NCBI taxonomy): Eukaryota > Metazoa > Chordata > Mammalia > Diprotodontia > Vombatidae > Vombatus > Vombatus ursinus. The sequence goes on along the minus strand of NW_020949548.1, from coordinate 6,310,441 downwards.
AAAGGAGATAAAGGACCCTGACTCAGCACCATAGAGCATAAATGACTCAAGGCAAAGGAATCATGGGGACAATGATCACAGTTAATATAAGAAATAAGGATTCACAATACCTGAATTTCTAGAACTTAGGAACTCCTTTGTCTCCGGTGTCCTCTTCCTTTCCTGGCTCTAGGTCACCTCCATGTTATTAGTCTGGACTTTTCCATCTCTAATTTCAGTCTAAATCCCAAATCAGAAAGGAATATATCTGAAAGTCTTAACCCACTCCCAGTCACTCCCTGTTCTTTGTTTCTCTCATGCTCAACCAAAGGTTATCCACTAGTAGGCAGGAAATAGCAAGCCAAACTCAATTGATCTCACCTGCCTGTTCCTCAAATGGGAGATAGAAAGTCCTTCTCAAAAGGAAAAGAAATAGTCATGAAACTCCTTCACCTGTGTAGAGATCTTGCCATTTCCCAGTGTCTGTTTTGTGTCCCACTATGACAAATTTCAGAGTCCCTCAGCTCCTTACAGAGGCATAAGACAGTAAAAGAAAAATCCATTATGTATTCCTATTCTGAGCATTTAATTGGATACTTATGAAGAGAGAGGACCTGTGAGATGATGATCTCTGACAGAGTCATTGGGATGATAAATTCAGGACATAAAAGTATGGTGACGAGCCTAGAGAAAGGTGACATAAAGAAACGGTATGTTAATTATCACTAATATGGAAGCAACTTGTCTTTCCGAAGACGTCTCTCTTTCCAAAGAAAAGGGAAAGTAGGGAGAATTGAGGCTTGCACAGCTATAGCTGGATGGATGAAATGGATACCATGTATAGATTTTGGTTTGAAGGCTGCCAAAAAAAAATCACCTACCTACTACCATAGAAAGGGACTTCAGGGATCTTCCTGCCCAATCCTTTAATTTTATAGATTCAGAAATTTAGCCAGAGGTCAGAAATAACTTGCCCAAGTTTATTCAGCTGGTAATCACACCTTCTCCTGTGATTCCCAGCTCTATTAAGGCTGATCTCATGCTCTGACTGGCACCACCATTTCCAGACTCTCCTTTTAACCACCCCAACCCAATAATTAGTTGTTCTTCAGATTTAACATTTATCTCCTATCTCTGTGCCTTAGCACAGTCTTTCCCTCAACGTTAGAATGCATTCCCTCTTAACCTCTACTTCTGGGAATTTCTTAGTTCCTTTTAGCTTGATCTCAAGGGTTTCCTTCTATATTAGTCTTTTACTCCATCCCACATCTTTGGGCTCCCCTTCTCCTGAATTTACTCTGCCTTTATGTATTTGGACAGGTTGCATCCCTCCACAAAAGCATAATTGGATTGAGGTAAAAAATATGTCCTGTTTTTGTCTTCCTATCCCAGTGCTCAATGTTATGTGCCTATTTACTATGGAATACAACACTCCCAAGAACTGATGATGAGTCCCACACAAAAGGTGATGGAGAGAAATATAGTAGGTGTGAGCAGGTTGCAACACAGAGCAAATAAAAAAGCTTCAAAGAAGTAGTAGACACAAGGATCATAGATGGAGAGCTAGAAATGATGACTTTTCATTTTACAAATGAAGAACCTGATATCTAGGGAGGCAGAAAGACTTGCCCTAAGTCACGTGAAATAGGAAATTTCAGAGGCAGAATTTGAATACAAGTCCTCTTGCCCCAGAGCCAGGAACATTTTCCCTGTACCACACTACCCACTTCTGCACCACAACTGTACCATCAGGGGAATGTCTAATTTAAAAACAATCATTTGTTTGCTAGTATTTGAAGGTTAGTAAAGAACTTTGACATATATTGTCTTATTCTATCCTCATAGTAACTCTGTGAGGTAGATGTTATTAATATCCCCATTTTACAGATGAGGAAAACTGGGGTTAAGAAAAGTTAAATGACTTGTGTATGGTTATACAGTGACCAAGTATCTGAGACAGAATTTGAACTCAGGCCTTTTTTGACTCCAATTCCATTTCTCTATCCCCTACCAGGGTTGCGGAACCTGCAGCCTCGAGGCCACATGTGGCCCTCTAGGTCGTCAAGTGCAGCCCTTTGACTGAATCCGAACTTCACAGAACAAATCCCCTTCATAAAAGGATTTGTTCTGTAAAATTTGGACTCGGTCAAAAGGATGCAGGTTCTCCATCCCTGCTTGCTCTTGTTATTCAGTCCTTTCAGGCCTGCCTGAATGTTCGTAACAAAGAAACTAGAATGGTTTGCCATTTCCTTCTCCAGCTCATTTTACACATGAGGAAACTGAGGCAAACAGGGTGAAGTGACTTGCCCAGGGTCACACAGCCAATAAGTGTCTGAGGTCAGATTTGAACTCAGGAAGGTGAGTCTTCCTAACTTCAGGCCAGACACTCTACCCACTGCGCCATGTTGGTGCCTAACTCACTGACTAGTGCTGGCTAAAAGGTGGCCTGGTTATATGGCAAAGGGAAAGGATAACTAGAGGGCTCCTTCATGATCCAGGAGGAAAGAAGGAAGGGACAAGACAGGGACAAGAGTAATACAAAATGTGCCAGAATGTGTGATTTGCTACCTGTAATCATCTGAATCAATGAGTATTCTAGAGTCAAGCATAATTATTTGAATGTAGTAGATGCTCAATAAATGTTTGTTGACGAGGGGCAGCTAGGTGGCACAGTGGATAGAGCTCCAGCCCTGGAGTCAGGAGAACCTGAGTTCAAATCCAGCATCAGCCGCTTGACGCTTACTAGCTCTGTGACCCTGGGCAAGTCACTTAGCCCCACTGCCCAGCCAAAAATAAATAAATAAAAATAAAAAATAAATGTTTGTTGATGTAAGTAAGGTGAATTTAGTGTGTGTGAAGTGGATTGTTTATTACTCTTTCTTAGAGTTTTATCCCCAGAATCCATAGCCATAACAATCTCAACTTCCTAGGTGTTAGATATGAATTTTCATGATCATGGTTTAAAACAGTTTCCACCATGCTTGTGCAGTAGATGTAAGGGTGAAGTGATGTAAAATTGTGGGGCTATTGCTGGCAATATGCCTTCTTTGTCTGTTGCCCTATAAAGCAAGTGAGCACTGGTCAGTGAGTAGGGACCCCCTTGGGTGGAAATGTGCAAAGAATGCTGTGCGGGCCTTGACTGACCCCTATCAAGGCTTGGGAGGGGGAATCTGTGTGTTTGCCTCATCTGGCCCCCATTGAGGCTTGAGGGGATTTAGGGAAGAGCACAAGTTGTGCTGGTCTCAATTGACCCCATGGAGATGAGGGGTAGTTGCCCCCCCTTCACACCAGCCCCTGTGAGAAGGTTTGTTAGGGAATGCTGTAGGAGTTGGTGCTCCCATTATCAGCAAACTCCCTTTGAGAAGACTAGACTAGAATAAAGTAAGCTTATTTAACCCCTTATTATGACTCCATTCCTGTCTTCTTGTCTGATCAGATCAAAAGTGAACCTGCTAGTGAGAGAGGTGCTAGAAACCGTCCTATGTCTTCTTTCCTGAGAAATGGCATAGGCGGCGTGTTTACTTGTCCAACAGTTGAATTAACTGCTTTGGGTTTGTGCCTGTTCTTACAAATATGGACTCACTTGTAACATGTTCCAGCCTAATTATTCCCTGTTTATATTTTTTCTACCGCTCTTTGTTTACTTTGTAATTTTAATATTTCCAAGATGCCTCATGGTCTTCAATGATTTATAGTCATACAGCATTATCTGAAGAATATTGGTTTTAAGTCATGGGCTTTTGCTCTGTTGAAGAATTTGGAGTCTTTGAAAGCATTGGTCATGATAATTCAGGTAATTCATAAAAATTCTGTTTGAAGAGGACAAAAACCTGAAGATTTTGAGCTGGCATTCAGAGGTCACCTAATTCAAACTTTTCATTTCATAAAAATGAATAAACAGAGACTCAGCTTGAATTTCCTGGCCAAGGTCCCACAGTTGGAAAATGGCTGTGTGAGAAATCAAACCTGCAGCCCCTGACTGCAAATCCTGTACTCTTTGCTGCATGCCACAATGAAGGACCTACTAAGACAAATGCTTTAATTCACTTCTTCTGGAACAAGTAGCTCTCATTTAATTCCAGGACTGTGTTTGTTTCCTTGAATTAATTTACATGGGCATACTTTTCTTGATCAGCGTCCTCAGATGAATAAATTAAGCAGAGTTAAAGGAAATGGAATTCTAAGTCTAAATATTAACAATTGGTAAAATTATTTTACAATGAACTCCTGAGCATTCACATTTTAGGGAGTTGGTGTCCAAATACTATCTCCTCAATCACTTAAGCTATTCCCCGTGCCTAGGACCAGTGCCCCACTTCACCTCTACTTTTTAGAATCCTTGTTTTCCTTCTAGTTTTAGTTCTTTCATTGTACTAGAGCCTTTCCTCTGCTCCCCTGTTATTACCATTCTCTTACTCCTCAAATTACTTATCGGGGCTTTAATTTGTCTGCATTTCTATTGTATCTCCCAACACAATGTAACCTTCTTACGGTCAAGGAATTTTGAGGTGGGGGGATTGGAGAGTGGCGTTTCGGTCTTGGTTTTACCAGGGCCTTGTAACAGATGCCTAATAAATGTTTACTGAATTCAATTATTGAATCCCTATAGGACCTTATGATTTAGAGCTTGAATGAGCTTTGACAACATTTAGGCCAATCCTTTCAATTTAGAGATGAGAGATCTGAGGCCCAAGAGGTTTAGTGATTTGCCCAAGGTTATGCAAGTATAAACTGGCAAAATTAGAGTTCATACCCAGGTCTTTTAATCTTTGAACATGTTGCTAGAAATAACATTGGAAGTTGGTATGAAATGGATCTGAAAAAATGCTGATGTCTTAACCACTCTATAGTGGTAAAAAAATAAAAAGTAGTGATTTATAGTTATTAAAAAAAAGGTGTCCTCTCTGATGGAGATGACAGACTTGAGATCCTTTGCCCTCACCATTCTGAAAGGCTAAAAACAAGTGGGAAGTCAATTACTACTTAATTGCCAAGATATGCATCCACAGATCAGAAGCTTTTACCTGCCAATAAAGAAAATAAACAAAACTATTAGAGAAAGCATCTATTCTATGGCCAAGGATCGAAGAAAACACTTTATTCAAGGTTGATCCTCACATATAATGATTTGTAACCAAAGTAACAAAGTATTATTTCTGTGGTCCCTCAAGACTAGGCCCCACCATACCCTCTAACTATCGTCCTTTATCTCTCCTCCCTTTTTCAACCCAACTGCTAGGGGGGAAATAGTTACAAAAATGTCCTCAATTTCTTCTCCTCTCACTGTCTATACTTTTTTAATATGGCTTCTGATGTTATCATTCATCTGAAAATTTTCTCTCCAAAGTTATATTTTAATTGCTAAATCTGATGGTCTTTTTTCAGTCCTCATCCTTCTAGGTTTCTCTGCAGCAATTCACATCACTTATCAGCTTCTCCTGGATACTCTCTCCTCTCTGGAATTTTGCAACATTACTAGATGGCACAGTGGGTAGAGTGCTGGGCCTGGAGTTAGGAAAATTCATCTTCCTGAGTTCAAATATGGCCTCATACACTTACTAGCTGTGTGACCTTGTGCAAGTCACTTAACCCTATTTGCCATAGTTTCCTCATCTGTAAAATGATCTGGAGAAGGAAATGACAAACCACTCCAGTAGCATTTGCCAAAGAAAACCCCAAATGGAGTAACTAAGAATTGAGCACGAGTGAACAACAACTTTATTTTGGTCTCTTCCTAAGCTCCCTCTATTTCTTGTACTGGATCATCAACCATACTGTGTCCTCTATCTGTATGTTCATGCTAAGACTTTTTCCAAGCCCCATTTTGTTCCCTCCCTGAAGAGATCTTAGTGATCTCATCAACTTCAATGGATTTATCACACCTGTGAACTGACTCCAATATCTATGTCTAGGCTCTCTTCTGAGCTCTAGTCCCACATTGCTGATTGCCTTTTGGAACTTGGAATCGGGTGTCTAAAAAGCAACTCAAATGCAACAGTCCAAAAGACGTTCACAAACCCACCCTACTTCCAAATTTCCTTATTTTTATTGAAAGTACTACCAAAATTCATAACCTCATGTTAGCCTTCACTCCTTACTCACATCAAATATCCAGCCAGTTCCTTAACCATGTCATTATACACAAAACATCTCTTGCAGATGTCCCTTTCCATCTCTGTAGGCAGCTACCACTCTAATTCAAATCCACTGCATCTCTTACATGGACTGCTGCAGTTACCTCCTAATTGGCTTACCTGCCTCAAGTCTCTCCCCACTCGAGTCCTCTATCCACACAGCTGCTAAGTGATTTTCCTAAAGCAAGGATCTAATCATGTCACTACCTACATCAATCAATATAGTTAAAAACTCTCTTTTGTTTGGTTCTTAAATTTATCACAAATTGACTCTGACAGACTTTTTTTATTCTCTTTACACATCATTCCTTTTCCTACACACTACAGTCTAGTTAAGATGACAATATGACACCTCATTTCCTGCCTATATAACTTTATACCTATATTTCTCATGCCTAAATAATTCTCTCCCTCTTCACTTCACCCTCTCAGAATCACTAATCTCAAGTATCAGCTCCTACACTTTTTTCCATTTTATTTTATTTTATGAATTTATAAGCATTTGTTTTCTTTCCCTTTTATCCTCTCCGATTTAAGACAAAATAATTTTCACTAATATACATAGTCAAGCAAAACAAATTCCTATATTGTCCACGTCCATTTATCATTTATCATATAGTATCATTTCACATCTTGACTCCATATCTTCTCTGATAGGAGGAGAGTATTATAGATCATCATCAGTTCTTTGGCATCCTGGTTAGTCATTGCATTGATCAGAGTTCTTAAGTCTTTTAAAGTTGTTTGTTATTACAGTGCTGTCAAGCACTACTTCCTGTCTGAGATATTTCCTAACTACCCTTGCCCCAGTGCCTGCCCTTTCCCAAGTTGAGACTTGTTTTGCACTGCTGTTCAGTCATTTTCAGTCATGTCTGACTCTTCACAACACCATTTAGGGTTTTCTTGGCTACTGGAGTGGTTTGCCATTTTCTTCTCCAGCTCATTTTACAGATGAGGAAACTGAGGCAAATAGGATTGAGTGACTTGCCTAGGATCACATAACTAGTAAGTGTCTGAGGCCAGATTTGAACTCATAAAGATGAATCTTCCTGACTGAAGGCCTAGCGCTCTATCCACTGTGCTACTTAGGTGTGGGGTGTGTGTGTGTGTGTGTGTGTATAAATGGAAAACTGAAAAAAAATGTTGACTTTGAAGTAATACTAATATTGTCTTAAACACTGTACTGGGGAGTTGACTCACAGTTCTCTGATATTAACTTTGATTGTCATTAGCTCTCAGCAGGCAAGCATGGGCACTGATGAGCTCAGCTGACCCTTTACATCACCAAGCCTGTAAATAAGAGATAGAGTTGTAAATCAATCTGAGCTTGGGTCACCACCTCCTTGGTGCCAACAGTAGGAAAATCTCAACAATTAAAAGCCTCTGCAGTCAGCAAGAAGAGAAAGAAAAAGGAGAGCTTCCTACCCTCGACTCTCATCTCATTAGTTATTAGGGTAATGAATGTTTTCACAGAGAAAAGTAACTAAATAATATTCCTGTGGAAATATTAAAGGAATTGATCTTGTTGGCCCTGATGAAGAGAATGTTATGGGAAAATTTAATTAATTATCTTTAAGTCTAAGAAAGAGTGAAGGCTTTCTTCTTTGAAGGGTCATGTAGAGACTCCTTTCTTTCAAATTCCATCAAGGACAGAACAAGATAAATGGATGTAAATTATGGCAAGAGAAATTGAGGTTAGAGAGAGAACTTCCTCATCCTGAGGATTTCTACACAGCTAGGTATACCAATTACGGTAGGAGTTAGGTAACACTGAGGCAGCCAAAAGGAGTACTGGATTTGGAGAATGGAAGATTTCAGATAAAATCTCTGTCTCAGACATTTAGTTTCTATGTGATCCCAGGCAAGTCGTATAACTACCACTCTTCAGTTTCAGTTCCCCAACAACAAAGTGATGGTAGGTAGTAATAGCAGGGTTGTTGCGAGAGTCAAAGGAAATAACATATGTCAAGTCCTGTGCAAATTTTAAAGTACTATATAAATGGTAGCCATCATCATCATTGGTAAACAGTGGAATAGCTTTTGAAATTCTTTCTCCAGAAACTTTAAAAAGAATTAGTCTGAGATGATATAAGTAAGATTTTGTCAGAAGACATGAAGTCAATTAGATGACCTTATAAACTCCTCTGTAATCCTAAGATTGTATGACAATTTTTTTCACATAGAAAAAATTTCAAATGAAGCTTGAAGGGCAACAGTGTTATCATTCAAATATTCAAATGTTTTTCCTTTAACTAGAATCCAGTAAGAAATGGGGAAAAAAAATCTATGATTTCCCAACCCAAGAAATTTTGGAAAAGTCATTGAGTTTCAGCTTATATGATTGAATTTCTGATTATAAGAAATGAAAATTGGGAAAGCTGAGCAGAGCCATAATAAAATTTTGTTCTAGAGTGTAAACATCTTACCAGTCATACTTCCATGAAAGTGAATGTTTTCCCTTCACACAGCGGATCACAGATAACTATCCCAATATCCTCAGCTCATGGCCTTCTGCTGGTCATCCTACAAAATTCGGATGGGGAGAAAGAAGAAAGGTAGATCTGGAACAAGGTTAGGAGTCAAGTTCACACTCCCACTTTCCACTGTGAGTGTGCCCACAGTCTGACTGTCCTCTATGCTTGCTCTTCTGTCCCTCTTTTTCCTTCCTTTTCTGAATTGCCATTGTCAGCCTGTTTTTACTGTTTTTCCCCAAGGTAAACACATTCCTACTTACACTTTTGAAAGCTCAGCTCTTCTGGACAATTTTTGCACTGCTTTGGAAGTAGGATTTTTTTTTATGTGTAGGCCAGTATGAGGTCTTTATGATTGGAGGACAGTTGAAAAGCTGACTTTGTCGAAAACATCATCCCCACAGGTCTACTATAGTGCCCCAAATTTCTGATATCCAAGAGTCATTCTCTGGAATTAAGACATAAATATCCTCACGGTTTTACTTCAAATGGCAAGTGCGCCTAGATAGGGTACCATCCTACAATGAGTACATGAGAATAATTTGGTTCAGAAGATAAACAATTGCAATTCAATTCAATAAAAGTTTATTAAGTTTATACAATGTTCCCCCCCAGCTGGGGATGAAAAAAAAATGAAAAAAATTCCCTACTATCAAGGAATTTACCTTTTACTGGGGAAATATAGCCTTTCTACATTTAAGTGCAAGATAATTTAAATAAGGAAAGTATACTAACAACTAGAGGCATAAGGAATGGATTCCCATAAGAGGTGGTGGCTAAGTTGAGCCTTGGAGGAAGCTAAGGATGCTGAGAGGTAGCGATGAGAAGGGGGGAGCAGGAAGCAACCTGGTTTGACTGGAACAGAAAACAGGAAAAGAAATTAAGTGAAGAAAGTTGACAAAAATAGGCCTGAGACAGATTATGAAGCATTTAAATGCCAAATTGAGGAGATTCTATTTTATTCTATTCATGATAGGGAGTCACTGAAGATTCTGGAGCAGGAGGGAGTAACACGGTGAAACCTATTCTTATTTTGGCAGTTGTATGGAAGAAATATTGGAAAAAGGAGAGACTGTAAGCATCCCTCAACTGGAAGGATGTTGACATAGTTCAGCTAAGAGGAGATGAAGCTATGAATCAGAGTGACGGACGTGGGAGTAGAGAGAAGGGACAAATACAAAAATATCATGTAGAGTTAGCATTGAGAAAAGCCTTTAGGACAAATTGAAAGTGGTAGGTAAGTAAGGGAGAGTGTGAAGTTGAGGATGTTGCTAAGGTAGAGATTTGTGAATTTCCAAAGATCGGAAGGACTAGGACCCAGGGCAATCGATTTTAAATAGAAACAAAAGGAATAGGCTAGCCCAAAACTACTAGTTGTGTAGTAGCTAGAATAACCTAAAGGAGCCCAAGAGGATATAGAAGAAAATGAGGTCGCTTTATGGAGAATTCACCACCACTTCCAGTTTACAGAAGGGATATTGGGCTACGGTATCTGAGAACAAGAATATTGTTCCCAGTACATTCAATCTGTCTGGACACCCTGTTGCTGTGTATATATTCAGAACAAAGTAAGTAGAATAAGTTCAAGTTTGTGCATAGGGAAAAGAGAAGTTGCATGTATTTTGAGCTTAGACCTTTATCTCCATTGTTCTACCAGATAAGTGATCTGCTGGGTAGGATAGTAGTGTCTGCAAAAAGTTGAGAGGACGTGTTCAAAGTCACATGACTGGTAATTCTTGGGGCTGGATTTTGAATTCTGGTCTTCTAAATCCACTTCAGTTGTTGAATTATGCAATTGAATTCATGAGTTTACGGAGTTATGAAGCTTTTTTTTTCTTTGAAACTGATGGAAGAGTGAAGCATGAGCAAATGTCCATTGTTATCTTGAGTGGGGAGTGAAAAGCTCTTGATTGGTGTTCAAGAATGTTTGATGTCTCCAAGATAAATAGGCTAATAAGGTTGGTTAGCTAGCATGGTTGGAGGGGTCACCCCTCTGAGCTGTGTTATTATTCCTGGCTTATCTTTTACTTTCTATTTCCCTTTCTAAGCATTGCAGATATTGTAGATTTGACAGTGGAATTCCCCAGGCCAAGAGATAGTAGCAGCCAGGTCAATGATAGAGTTTCTCAAATGCTTTTTTAAAAAAAGAACTGTATATGACAAAAGTTTACATTTTCCTATGCAAACCTCTTTCTTGTTCTTTATATATTGAAATGTTTTTGGATTATTGTTAAGCTGACAATATTATACGTGTGCATGTGCATATATGTATATGTGTGAGAGCTGTAACTAGGGCAAAGCTTCTGGTGTTTTGCTTCAGGTCATCAAAATGGGGGTTAGGGTGGTATTTAGGGTGAGGCACTCACTAACATTCCATGATTTCAATAATAACAGAATTGAGATATCTCTTTTCTCCCTTACCATCTCCCCCAAGTCTTCCTTATTCAGTTTTAGCTGAAGTCCTGGGGTACAATTCCACACCTTCCTTTATCCTTTATTCATAAAGCAAACTAAACCTTCAGCCCATCCTAAGAATAACAGAGATTAATATTCCTCTCTGAAAGATGAGAACATGGTAGCACTTAGAATATTCTCAGGATCTTTGGGGCCCATCAAGGATCTAATAGGATTTAATGAGCTTCTCTGGGCAAGAGGAAGTTTTTCTTTCCCCTCAATATCAAGATTGGTTGTCTTTTGCCAAATTCAGCAGTTAACTGTGCACCAATATGCTTTATTGGCAAATTTATACCCCCAAAGAAACTGCTGGAGTCTCAGATTATTTACATCGATGAAGTGATATTATTACCTTACTACATACAGCTACTACACTGATAAATGTTTGCTCAATTTCATATAATTGAATTGAATCCTTCTGCTCCAGATTTCTAAGGACAAAGTGTCTTTACTCCAGTGAGTGAAGGGATATTTTCCTGGGGATCTGTGTTCTAACCTATACCCTTTTTATTCTCTAGGGGAAGGGAAAAGGCAGAGAAAATGAATTACACTCCCAGAAACTGCCTGAGTATCTTGGCAGCTAAGCAAATATGTTGGAATAAAGCTACAATATTAAAAACATATATGGAAATCAGTCTATTAGATGGAGATAACTATCATGTGCAGTTAAATCTTACTAGTGACTTCAGCCTGTTGAGGCAACTTAGTGTAGCAGAAAGGATATAGGAATTAGAAGCAAGGTATCTAGGCTCAACAATGAGCTCTTTAGCAATTGCTTAACCTCTCTGAGCTGCTCATCCAAGAGAATTTAAGCATTTTGAGGTTGGATCTGGTTTTCCTTTTTGTCTTTATATCCCTAGTGTGCCTTGCGATAGATATATACAGATGTAGATATGGATATATACATATATACTTATATACACATGTACATATATGTATATATATAAATATAACATATGTATATTAATGTACTATATATGTGAATATATGTGTGTATGAATATTTATATAATATCATTTATTGGTTATATGAAAACATGACTTTAGGTGAAATGATGTTTTGTAGGGGGTGGTAGAAATTATTTCCATAGCAACAATGTTATAAATAGAATTAATACTGCAGAGCAGCTAAAATTTAGACTGCATAAGCCTAAAAATTGACATATTATAGTACCAGCAAGCTGAGAGTAGAATGATCTTGGCTAGACTGGATCAGTCAGGTTTAGTGAGACTTAAAGGAGGGCTGACCTGTGCTATGTTGTCTTACTGTGATTATAATAAGGAAGGACAAAGCAGGGCAGAACTCAATAGAAACATTAACTCCCTCTGTCCATGCATATTGGCACTTACTTTCATAAGTTATTGTCCTATAGAATTTCCTGGAGGACCAGGAATTTAAGTGACCTGTCTAGGGTTACACAGCTAATACAATTCAGAGTCAGGACTTGAACCCAGGCCTTCCTAACACCACGATCTGCCCACGATGATCTATACTATGCTACCGTTCTATGGTGGTGATGCTATAAGACAACAAATTATAGAGCACCATAACCTGTGAAAAATCAAGATTCTGAGTGATCCAAAGGGTGATGAAAAAATGCAACCTAACTATATGCAGGCTTCAGTGTACCACGATGATCTAAATGCAAGAAGTACCCAAAAATTATATTATCTTGAAAATGTATGACCAGAGAAGGAGATGGGCTGATCATCCATTAAGCACATGGGATAACAGATAAACAGGCTGAGTGATACAGTAACACAGTTTGAATATCCTCCTATAGATGATTAATAGGAGGGTGTGGATAAGAGATTTCTAGAATGAGGAGACATGAATGGGCTCTACTCTGTGCTCTTAGAGTGAGGTAGGGGATCCTTTGAGATGTTAAAGAATTTGATTTTGCCCTATACCCCACAAAAATCAGGCAGTAGTTTGCCCTCATACATCATATCATACTCTATTTTGCAACCTTTTAATGGTTGCAATGGTATTTTCTAATGGTATTTTCATCCTTAGTTTGGACCGTGATTTCATTTGTTAGGGATGTTCCCACTGAAAAATGTCCCTCAGAGATACAACATGGAATAAAAGTAAAGTTCTATATATCAGAGAAGAAGACCTCAATTACAATCCTTCCCGACATTTATAATCTCTTACCTTGGGCAAGTATCTTCACTTATCTGTGATTCAGTTTCTCATCTATGAAATGAAGGAGTTGTCCTCAATGGATTCTGAGGTCCCTTCCAGCTCCATATTTTTGATCCTATGATCCAAAGATGCAGACTGGTAAATGCTTTCTAACTTATAGTCTTAGCTTCCTGAAGTATTAAGAGGTTAAGTGACTTGTCCAGGATCTTACGATATATGTGTGAGAAATGACTTAAACCTAGGTCTTCCTAATGTCCATGCTACTTCTAATGAAATTGTCATGTAATATTTTATATTATAATTCTCTGAGTCTCATTATTGTATAGGAGTCCCCTTTCTAAGAGCAGAGAGTGTGTCTTATCTAAATTTTTTATACCTCCCTTTCCCCTAGCTACTAGCATAATGTTCTACACTTGGTAGGCACTTAATAAATGCTTTTTGAATGAATGCTGAGTGAATGTGCTTTTTCGCCCTGACTTCATATTTTTTCATATTGATATTAATGAAAATGCAGGCATTTGAGAGAACCACGCAAGGTATATACAAGGGTATAATTTTAGCCTAGGGCAGTAGGAGAGTGATAGCAAACTGAGCTGATGTGGGCATATGACTATGTTGACTTTCACAGTTATTGTTGCTTTGATTTTCAAAATTGCTCCTTCTTCTTCCTGATAAATGCAAGGACACTAGTGACTGGTCTCCTCTGACGGGTATACAAGAAATCTTCTGGGTTTAGGAAAGGCATGGGTAAATAAATCATTGCTGACCACCTTTCAGGCATATTTGTATGTCTTGTACTTTATCTTTAGGGTTTCTGTTAAATATTATATTCTGAATATAAATGAGTCATTTTGATGGATTTGCATGTTTGTACTAAGAAATTTCCCTGAAAATTTCATTAATCTTCCAATAGTCCTCTATGTCTCTTTCCCTTCTCCCCTCTCAGCCTTTCAGGTATTCCAATATCCAATGATATAATGTTACTAGGATGAGAAATTCTGGCCTTTTCCAATTGTGGGGCACTCCACTGTCATTACCAAATAATAAATGAATAGCTTGGGATAGTACAGAAGTGTTAAATATATGACCTGTAATACTCCTGGATGCAGCACAAATCAGAGTAAAATGTAATTGGGAAATATTTTTTTAAATAAATAAGAATACAGTAAGACATAAACAAGCTTACACTTTAAAACTAATTCAATGTGTGGGTCACAGGGATCCTCATGTGTGGATTAATGGATCTATTTCTATTTGAGTTTTATGCCCCTGGTGTAGTGGATTGGATGTTGTTAGAATTAAAAAAAAACTCAGGTTCAAATCCCACCTCTGACATTTACTAACCATGAGATCACAGAAAATTCTCTGGGACTCATTTCCCTTGTATGCAACATGGGGGAAATAATTCCTCTAACTTCTACCTCATTGGGCCATGGTGAAGCTCAAATAAGATTTTATAGGTAAGGCACTTTACATGTTCTAAAGTGTTATCTAAATGTCAGTTAATAATATTATGACTTACACTAGGTAAAACTGGTGTAAGGATCAACTGAGCAACTGACTAAAGCACTTTGTAACCATACAGTCCTATGTGTGGGTGGCTTATCTTCATCATTGTTCTTCCCATTCTTTTCATCTTTTTTCAATGAAGGTCATGCAGAAATAGTCCAAGGACAACTCACTGTCCTGCCGTTGTCTTTTTTTTAATGTAAAAAGTAGAGCATGGACCATTGCAAAATAGATCAAATAACTGCTTACTACCACCTTCGTAACCATCATAGCCATAACCAGCACAACCACTACTGCACATTGCCATGATGGCAACAACAAAGTCAATAATGACCGCTACTATAACTACCAAGGCCACCACCACTAGCACTAATGACCACTACTACAATTACCAAGACCACCACTAGTGATGATAGCATCACCATGACCACCATGACTACCACAGCTGCCACAATTACAATGACCACCACTACCATCACTGTGGCTCATATTAAAATGTAATTTGCAAGAACATTTTAGGAATGTTTTTCTTTGACATCACCTAGCTGGTCTGGGTTTCACAGTATCTTGTTCCTTTGCACCATTGATAGGGATGTCTCTCCAGGCTGTCTTTTAGTAATTCTGTAACTATTCTGTTCATGAGAGTCTTAACCAGCAGCTGTGTTCTACTCAGTGAAAGACCTAGGGACCACTTGTGTCTGGAGTACATATAACAACATTTGGCTTCCTCCCAAAATTTATCACAGAATGGCCTTCCCACAATCCCAAATGAGCCTCACATTGGTTCTGGGGAACTTAATCACTGATCAGGAGAACAACTGCTACAAAAGTTATGCATATTCATGAGGGGGATTACAGTGGTGAATGAAAATACAATATTAGTGCTTCCAAGCAACACCTAATTTCTTTTTTATTGGGAAAAAATAGTTCTGTCACTAATCAAAGAGAATTATATGACTGTCATTTAAAATATTTATCTGGGGCTGATAGAGAAGGAAGGGGAGTAACATTGACTGCACTGGGGAGACATGGAAGGATAATGGGGAAATGCATTATGACAAGGGCAGTGATAGAAGGGATTTTGTAAGAATTCAATTAAATTTAACAAACAGTTTTCAAGTGCCTACTATGTGCAAATCACTATGTCAGGTGCTCAGGTTATGAAAACAACAACAAAAAAGTTGAATATTTCCTGATTGTAAGGAGATTATCTTCTTGTGGGGAAGCTTCTTATGTTCTCTTTTCTCCTTTGACATGATCACTACTCTACTTTAAATCCTTAACACTTCACACTTGGATTATTGAAATAGCCTCTCAACTTGAAACCCTGCCTGTAAGGAGACAAGAAATTTGCACTACATGGCCTTTGTGGTCCCTTATAGCTCTGATTCTCAAATGCTACAATCTTATGCATTTCACCCACCTCATGAAAAAATGCATTGTGAGCGATACTGACAAAAATATCGTGTAGTCCTCTTTCAAGATATTTATTGCAGCTCAAGAAGACATAGATTCCTGTGGAAAATTCACTAACAAGTGAATGAATTATCACAGTGTTTAAAAATGTAAGGGACATTCTAGCGCATCTAATTGAACCCCCTCATTTTATAGAAGACAAGACTGAGGTCCAGAGATGGCAATTTATTTATGCAAAATTGTACTGGCTGTAGGTAGTAAATCCAGGCTCTGACGGCAGCATGGTGTACTGGAAAAGAGAGCTGGATTCACAGTAAGTGGACATGGTTTCAAAACCTGACCTCATAGTTCACCATCCACGTGATGTTGGCCTAGTTACTTAACTTCTCTGACCCTCAGTTTCCTTAACTGTAAAATGAGTTAAATGCTCTTGATGGCTTCTGAGTCTCCTTTTTTAATCCAAAATCTATGATCCAATGAATACAAGTCAAATTTAGTAAGCCTACACTAATGGAGAGCAGAGGGAGATGATATATATCTACCAACAAACATAAGATCCTAGAATATGATTTGGAAAAAATTGGAATACTTTCTATTTCAATCTCCCATTTTACATTTTCTTTGTTTAGCTGAAAAATAGTGAAGAACTTGAACATTAAATTTCTTAAGAGTTCAAGTTAGCTC
This sequence comes from Vombatus ursinus, assembly GCF_900497805.2. NCBI lineage: Eukaryota > Metazoa > Chordata > Mammalia > Diprotodontia > Vombatidae > Vombatus > Vombatus ursinus. Next base: position 6,293,646 of record NW_020949548.1, on the reverse strand, counting down.
TAAATATATTAAGATAAATATTTTGGCATGCCCACAGCCAAAGTTTTTTTCTGCATTTTTTTATTATTTTTTTTTTTAGCTGCTGGAGACATTCACTCAAACTTCCCCGCTCTCCATAAGTTTCTAACTGTTTATCTTTGTCCTACGTAACTTTCATTTTTATCCCATCTCAAGTTGCCTCCTCTCCTTGTTTCCCCTTGCCAAACTGAAAGGACCTGAATGTCCAAGCATGCTGAAAATAAATTGCAATCCTAGGTTCTGATACCAGAGGGAAAGCTAAGCTACACAGACCTGCTGATGGATGAACCTATAGGCTTCCTGACTTCAAAGAGAAACTGAAGAAGTTGAAGGGCTATGGGGCTTCTGAGGCCAATATTCAGGGTTTCTCACTTGGGGTGAAGGTGAGTAGCAAACCCTTTTGACCTACACAGTAAGCTTTCTAGTCTGATGCATGCAACCTGCCTATCCCATCTTGTACCTAAGTTAGTCTCAGTGATGGAGCAAATTTTGAACATGATAAAATCAGAGGGGAAGAGAAAAATATAGGATTGCACATTTGGACCCATCTGCTTCTGCTAATGATAGAGTTCTATTTCAAGGAATCTGTTAACTGACGTTTGAAGATTGGGTGAAGGAAATGGAGGTGTTTAAACTAAAGAGAAGACTCTTGAGGAACAGGATAGTGGTGCTCAAGAATTTTAAGGGCTTTTCATGTAGGGGAAGGATTAAACCTTTACTATTTGACCCAGACAGCAGAACCAGGAACAAGTGGTAATTTCAGAGAGACACATTTAGAGTTGACGTTGATAGACTTCCTAGGAATTGGAGCTGTCCAAATGGGAAAGGGCTGCTTTCAGATGATGTGAATTTGCTCTCCTTGGAGGAGTTCACTCAGAGGCTGGATAACCAATTTGCAGGTGTGTTGAAGTGCTGATTCTCTTTAGATGATGGTTAGATTTAATAGTTGTTGAGGTCTCTTCAAATTCTCAAAATTCTAGTATTTCACTTAGAGTAAGGGATTTCAGAGTGAATCCTCCTGAGAAAGAGGTGGTCTAGAGACCTAGATTTCCCAATCAGCTGAAGGTTTAAGCCTTACAAGAAATAAAGTTTTATTTTCATTTTAAACATTTTGTGTATGGTTCTTTTAATTGTTTTTGGATTCTGCTATAGCACAGGGAACAAGGCATAATTGATAAAGAGATAAACTGGAGGCTAAAAAGACATGAGTCCAAGTATGACATCTAACCCATTGTGACTATGTGATCCTTGGAAAGTTGTTGAGATGTTTAATATTTGATGCAATTCTCCAAGATAATTTGCAGAAAAGACATTGAACACCCTTAGTAGATTATATTTCCTCACCTGTAATTTCCCTACACTAATGAAATTGAAGATTTATTTCTTACCCCTATTCCTTTGCAATACTTGGGCTGCCTGATCTCCACTGAAATTTGGGTTACCAGCAATTGTTAATTGTCTGAGGTCCTGATGCTTTATGGGTGTGAATCATGAACTACCTTGATTTACAACCACATAGCATTATTTAAAGAACATTGGTTGATGAAATAAATGGAATTTGGAGATAGAGAAATCTAGAAATTGCTGGAAGAGATAAACAATTTTTCATGTGTAATCCAGCCTGTTACTTGCTTTTTCAAAAATGGCCTGGTTCACTGGATAGTTGCAGCAACTGTCCAAGGTACTGATGGATTCCGTCAACATTCTTCCCATTCAATTGCAGCATGGTCTTCTTCAAGAATGAAGGACCAACATTGTCAACCTTAATATAATCAAGATATTGTAGGATTTGCAATTATTTTAAAAGTGTGGGTGGCCAACACAATATCTTTTGAGTTAGTATGGATCTCATTGAAGAACCCCTATATCATATTACCCTATTTGGATATTTTATTTTGATTTTCTTTGTATTGCACACTTAGAAATGTTTGGACTATAGTAGATGCTTAATTAAGGCTTATTGGCAAAACCAACTGATATTTCTGTAATGCTTTAAGTTTTTCTGGTAAATTGGAAAGAGTGTGTGTGTGTGTGTGTGTGTGTGTGTGTGTGTGTGTATGTGTGTTTTGGGGGAAGCTAATCTTTTTTTTTAAGGCAATTGGGGTTAAGTTACTTGCCCAGGGTCACATAGCTAGTGAGGGTCAAGTGTTTGGTGTGAGGTCGAATTTGAACTCAGGTCCTCTGACTTCAGGACTGGTGCTCTAACCATTGTGCCACCTAGCTGCCCCCGGAGCTAATCCTTCTTACAACACATTGTAGTTACACCCTTCTTCTATTTCTTAGTGCCCTCTCTGTTTTCTGAAATCTTTATTCTTAAAGTCTTTCATGCTAGAAACTTCTATGATCTTGATAATTGCTATCTTTTTACTTATGACATCAAAAACGGTAAACCAATCAGAGTTATTTGAGCAGTCGCCCATCCCTTCATAATCTCCTGCCCCTTGCCTCCTTCTTTGTATCTCCCCTGTATTACTCAAGTTAGACCTAAAGAAGGTGTGTGCTAGAGCTAACTGGTACATCTCTCAAAAGAGCTGATTGTTACATTTTCATGATAATTATTTAAACCTCAGAAATCAGCAAATGCTAGACTTGAGTTACTATTTTGATGATTGTCTAGAGTTTAAAGTATGTCATGTGTATATTTCCCCCTACCCCCAAAAGCTTGTTGTTAAACATTTACCAGCACAACCCTATACTCAAGCCTCTCTTTGCATGTGTTAAAATGTGACCACAGTAAATATCTATTGCATGTTAGCATGAGAGCCTCAGCATGCCCAAAGGAATTGCAATGGACTGGGACATGTTTAAAAAGGATTTTAAGTACATTGTCTCATTTGATATTTACAACAATCTGGTGAATTATGGTGGTGAGTAAAGTGGAAGAAGAATGAAAAGGTGGGAGGGGTAACAATTAAATGTTACTATAGTTTAGCATTATGAGAAAGGTTTAGTGCCATACCTTGCTGAGGGAATACAAAAGATGCTGAATTTTTTATTATCATAGCACCATATAAATAACATATGTAATAAGTGACACCTATTTATGCATCATTTACATAGTGAGGTATGTGTGTGTGTTTGTGTGTGTGTGTGTGTGTGTGTGTGTGTGTAGTGCTTTTAAGAGCACTTTTAAGGATTATCTTTTTTGGTCATACTAAAAGCTGGAAGTTTAAGTATTATCATTTTAAATATGAAAGAACTGAGGCTCTAAGGTGTTAAATAACTCAACCATCATCACACAGCTAAGAAGTGCCTGGGGCAAGATTTGAACCTAGTTTTCTTGATCCAAGTCCACAGGTACATTTGTTGTGCCATACTGCCACTCGATGTTACCAAGGAATGGCTTGGATGAGGAGACTTTGATCTTCTTTTTAGAAATCTGATGAAAACAGCAAAATTCCTATAGTCACACCTCTTTAATTTAGACTAACTAGCAACAGTCAGTCCTATTATGAAAAAGTCTATGGTAAAAAAAAATAATTTGAAGTACATAGAATTTCATTACTTTTACTTACAGATAGAAACTTGAAGTAGACTAACAGAGTTGCCCAATCAATAAAACTGTCTTTGAGGCATAGAGAAGAATATTTGAAGAGGGCAGCTAGGTAGTGCAGTGGATAGAGCAATGACCCTGGATTCAGGAGGACCGGAGTTCAAATCTGGCCTCAAACACATAACACTTACTAGCTGTGTGACCCTGGGCAAGTCACTTAACCCCCATTGCCCAACCAAAAAAAAAAAGAGAGAGAAGAATATTTGAAATCAGCATATCAACTATCAATACATATGTAGGAAGAACAATGATTTTGGTTTATGCAGGAGGTAAGGCAAAGATGTGCAGTTCCAACAGTTGCACCTGGTCCTTCTCAGTCTTGCTCCATAGTTGATTTGCATAGAAACCACCTGCATGACGGACTTGATAGGGATCCATTCACCAGAGCTCAAACCTGTCCCTTTACAGTTTTACTAAGTAAACTCTCCAAGATGATTTAAAAGAGACCCAGGCTCAGGACCCAGAGGTGTGATATGAATTAAACAGGAATTTAGGGCTTACTTCATATTAGAGTCAAGAATGGGGAACTTTGAGCAGTAGAACAAAAGGAATTCCAAAGTATTTCTCTAAAACAATTTAAATGCTCTCCCTGCAGTCTTGTTTAGAGAACAAATTAATTTTGCAAACCCTTTCCTCACTAATATTGCAAGCTAAACTTCAGCCTGGCTGGTATCCAAATAAGCACTAATTAGAAATTTTTGGAATCCACATTTGTGATGTTTCATTTAAGCAACAATATCAACTTGAAGATTTCAGATCCTTATGTAATATGGCAATTTTTTCAGAAATCATCTCGATCTAAACCATACTAAAATAGAAATCCCCTCTACCCTAACTCATGGTTCTCCGGCTGCCTCTTGAGACATTCTATTCTACATCTGGATAGATTGATTGTTCTTAATTTCTTCCTTATGGCAAGTCAGATCTTTCTATTTTGAAAGAAATCATCATTGGCAGCACAGAATTTCTCAGTTTTGTAGCTTGAGCCCTTTTTAAGTGTGGTTAGGAAGACTATTAGACTGAGACTAGGGGAAGCTGTGCTAAATTATAATATTAGAGTCGCAAATTATTGTGACTCTAATATGGGGAAATTAGTGGCTGGGGGAGGTTAAACATGCATTGCTTCTACTTGTAGCATACAGGCTCTTTATTGCTGCTCCCATCCTCCTTTGGGGAGTACATACCATTACTCCACATAATAATTAGATTGCTTCACAATGAGAGGATTGAAAAAGTGATTTCATGAACCTGAGCTGCCAGCCAGCCTCTTTGTGAGGATAAAATGCATGCCTTCCTCATTTCCCAGCATGCAGGAGTTTTTCATTGACATGAAAATGGGCTCTGTAGTTGTTCTGTGATGTCAATCCCAGCAAACATCACCTCATCCTATACACAGAGAGATTTAAAGAAGCAGTAAGACAAGGGCAGTCCTTCTGCACATTTCCAAGCACTAGTGAGGCTGCTGGTTTAAACATAAGAGAAAGGGAAGCATGGTCTCCTGCTTCTCACCTGAAAATAAGATATCAGTTGTCCCTGATTCGGGCTAATCTTTCAAGGAGGTCTCTAGAGACATAAATATCACTAGTCGGCAATCTTTGGGCATGTTTTTACCATTCTTACTTTTTTGGAAATTGTAAAGTTGAATATATTGATAATTAATTGCAAAGAGAAAACTATTAGAAAATAGCTCCTTTAATGTCATGCAGACCATATCTGACATAAAATTTCTCTGAAATGTATCTTTTAGAAATGTGTTCAAAGAATACGAGTTGGGCAGAATCCAGCTAATTGATGCTTCTGTTCTATAGAAAAAAAATTTGAAAAGATAAAATGTAATTTGAATGTACGAGGCAAACTCATTTTCAGGAAGAAATTTATCCTTATCATGAAGTCCCAATACACTGAATTAGCTGGTAAACTAGTCTATGCACCTTAGTCACAATTTGAAAATATTGAAAGGCTTAGGGTACAACAAATAAACAAGAAAGTCAGAAAAATGATTGCATTGGCCACCCTCATTTCTCTGTTAACAACCTGGATTTGAAGGGCACACAGGGGACTGAGTTTTTCTTATCCAAACAAGTCTTTACTGTGGATGAGGTAATGACCTGAATTATGACAACTTTGTACTGCTTCTTCAACAGGGATTAGACACTTCCTAGAATAATCACTTTGATGGGGATACAAGCAGTGCCATGAGGGTCAAGAGAATATTAATATTGCTTTTCCAGTGCTCTGTGAAACCCTTGCTTATTCTGTAACTTGAAAGGCATGCTAAAGTCCTTTCCCCCTTATCTTGAACATTTGTGTCCCTTTTCCTATGTTCCCTCTGTCCTTTAATTTTTAACCTGTGCCCTCATGCCCAGTCCTTGAATCCTTAAACCATAAAGAATTCCCTTTGTCTCCTTCATCCTATGTCATAAAATCCTTCCTTGACCTGTCTTTAATCTTTAACCCCCATAAAACCTTCTAAAACTATCTTGTAAGCAACCATCTTCCTCATCCTGTCCTTATAAAAACAAGCCACTGTCCCTCTGTAAACTGCTAGTCCTTCTTCCAGGGCTAGCCTGCTGCTTTTGCATCAATAAAGCTCCCAATGGTTACAGAGGAGGTCAAAGTGAATTCTTTCACACCTGAACCAGCTCTCCCAACTCTAAACCTCAACAACTTCTTCCTCTGAGGTCCTGTGACACTTATAATGCAAGTCCTTCATCCAGAGCCATAACTAAGGTAAGATAGCTGAAATAAATTTCCAGGACACTAAAATTTAGACAGAGCTTATAGTATTTTTAATTCTTTATCAGATTAAAAACAACTGAATTTTGTACCTGATTATCAAAAATAATTCTGTAACATAGGAAGATAACTTCCCCTACATGAAACCATACTCAAGGTGAGCTCTGCCTAAGGCCAGATACATTTTGTTTACCAATCCAGTGGCAGATGAAAACCTGGGGTTTTTAGCCTCCTAGTGCATTGTATTGCAAAGTCTGAGATCTCAAAAAGTCTTTCTTGTCCAATTGAATTTGTCTTTAAAAGAACACTGGTGGGGCAGCTAGGTGGTGCAGTAGAAAGAGCACCGGTTCTGGAGTCAGGAGGACCTGAGTTCAAATCCGGCCTCAGACACATAATCCTCAGTAGCTGTGTGACTCTGGGCAAGTCACTTAACCCCTATTGCCACACACACACACACACACACACACACACAAAGACCACTGGAGCTTTCACCCCAACCCTAGAGCCAACATGGATCTGTTTGGACCAAGACTGTGAAGACGGTGGCATGGCTCATCATCAAAAAGTATTACACTTACCTGAGTGAGGACTTCCGCACCAACAAGCATGCATGTGAAGAGATCACCATGATCCCCAGCAAGCAGGTCTGCAAAAAGATCATGGGATTTGTTACTTATCTGATGCAGCATCCAGAGAGGCCCTGTAAGAAATATTTCCATCAAATTGCAAGAAGAAGAAAAAGAAAGGAGGGATGACTATGTCCCTGAGATCTATGCTTTGGACCAGGAGATGATTGAAATGGACCCTGATACCAAAGAAATGTTGAAACTTCCAGACTTTGGCAATTCGTCTAACCTGCAAGTTACCGAGACCATGGTTGAGATAAACTTCAAAACACCAAAAGGATATTTTTAATATTTGCTTTTGCCTTCTTTCCAATAAATTTGGGAGCCCCCCCCCCAAAAAGGAGACTGGAAGGCAGTTTGTGGTGCTTGCCTAAAAGCAGATTTTCTGATGCTTGCTTAGGGTGCCAGAATTACTAGTTATATCTTTGACTTGACATTTGAAGCTTTACATTCATCTTCATTACCCAATATATCCCTCCTACTTTCCCAATTCAGAAAGTGATCTTTTATAACAGTGGTTTCAAAAACTTTCAATCATGTGCCCCATCAAAAAAAAGTATTTTTTGAGCCTAGACATCAAATATGTGAATATTTACTTATTTATAAATTATTCATATTTCCTGCTATATTAGTAATTTTATGTACATTATACAATTTGTACAAGCATGGTAATTTTTAAAACAATGAAATAAAGATGAAATCATGTCTTATGTTTGAGTCAATAGGAAGTCTACGGACTTTATTGAGTAGGGGATTGACCTGAGCCTTAGGAAAAGCAGCTCTGTAGAGGATGGGCTGGGGTAGAGTGAAACTAGAGACAGGGAGACTTATGAGAATGCTATTACACTGGTCCAAGTGATGCTGCTTTGAAATAGGATTATATGAACAGAGAGTGGTTATATGAACAGAGAAAGGGAATGGGTATAAATGTGGAGGTGGAAATGATATAATTGATTGGATATTGATGATGAGAAAGAATGAAGGATGCAGAATGATACTGAGGTTATGAATATAGTTGACTAGAAGAATGATGGTGTGTTTGACAATAACAGAGATATTCAGAAGAGGGGTAGGTTGTGGGATGGGGGATGGTAACATGAAATCAATAACAAAGGTCACAACCCACACATATTGGCTTATTATATAACTCACACGATACCAACCCAAATGAAAAGGAGTGCAAGAGCCCTTTGACAGTTGCCTTCTGTAGCCACTGGGCTCTGTTCCACTAATCTACCACTCTCTTTTTTAACCAATGCCAAATGAAAACCATTGTTCTCAAGGTTTTATGGATGAATGTTACATCTGGGTGACTGGGGGTTATCGTTTGGTCTGTCATGGTGCTACAGTTACAGTATATTTTGTTGGTTAAAGTTTCCAGTGTAGTTTGAGGTCTATATTGGTAAAACAGATGTTTGTCAAGTCAGTCCATGAAAGATAGCAAACTTCTAATGAAAAAAATGTTATTTATCTACTTCTATGACAGTCCATATGCTTCCATATAACATTAACAATAGCAGGATAAAAACTTGTCCAAAGAATATTTCTGTATTGCTATGTATTCAATATATCTTTATCATCATTGAAAGAAATGCAAGATGCATTAGAAGGGAAGCAGAAAGATGGGAAAGATTTTTTACACCCAGTGTCTCTGATAAAGGCCTCATTTCTAAAATATATAGAGAACTGAGTCAAATTTATAAGAATGCAGGTCATTCCCCAATTGATAAATGGTCAAAGGATATGAATAGGCAGTTTTCAGATGAAGAAATTAGAGCTGTTTATAGTCATATGAAAAAATGCTCTAAGCCACTATTGATTGGAGAAACATAAACTAAAATAACTCTGAGGTTCCATATCGTACCTATCAGATTGGCTAATATGACAGGAAAACAATAAATATTCAGGAAGATGTGGGAAAATTGGAACGCTAATGCATTGTTGGTAGAATTGTGAACTGATCCAACCATTCAGGAGAGCAATTTGAAACTATGGCCAAAGGGCTATAAAACTATGCATACCCTTTGATCTAATGATTCCATTACTAGGTCTGTATCCCAAAGAGATTATTAGAAAAGGAAAAGAACTCACATGCACAAAACATCTATAGCATCTCTTTTTGTGGTGGCGAAGACTTGGAAATTGAGGGGATGCCCATCGACTGGGGAATGGCTGAACAAGTTGTGGTATATGAATGTAATGGAATACTATTGTTCCATAAGAAATGATGAGCAGGCAGATTTCAGAAAAAACTTGGAAAGATTTACATGAACTGATGTTGAGTGAAGTGAGCAGAATCAGGAAAACATTGTATACAGTAACAGCAACATTGTGTGATGACTAACTTTGATAGACTTAGCTCTTCTCAGCAATGCAAGGATCTAAGAAAACTCCAAAAGATTCATGATCGAAAATGCTATCCACATCCAGAAAAAGAACTATGGAGTCTGAATGCAGATCAAAGCATACAATTTTTTCTCTCTCTTTTTTTCTTTCTTGTGGTTTTTCCCTTTTGTTCTGATTCATCTTTCACAATATGACTAATGTGGAAATATGTGAACATAACTATACATTTATAACCTTTCTATCAGATTATAGGCCATCTTGGGGAAGGGAGAGGAAAATTTAGAACTCAGAATCTTTTAAAAGTGAATGTTGAAAATTAAAAAATAATTTTAAAAAAAAGCATAGATAGCTTGAGGTGTCCTCAAGCCATAATTCCTCAAAATGAGCTGTCCTATTAGTAAACAAACAACATCATTAATGTATTCTATTTCTTTCTCTCATATAGAAATCAGGATAATTTTGTTTCTTCACTGGAACTATTTATTATATTGTTTGATTGCTTCTCTTTCAGGGTTCAGTTCATCAAGAATGCTAACCAAAATTGTGACAAAATGAAATGATAGAAGGCTGTCTTTGATTAAGCAATAGGAATATTTAAAAAAAAAACCTAAAGCTTCATGCATGTGAATGTGAGAAAAAAAGAAATACAAGATGTGCAAATGTGGAGAATCTACCCCAAATATTCACCTGAACTATTTGTGCCCAACCTATGGTGGAGTATTCTGAGCTCATATTGGTCTGATCATCGACAGTCGGACACACTGTAACTTGACTCTAACATAGTGATAGTATTTTGGTCCTCTTCGAGAACAAAGGGCAACAGCCAATCATCATCATCATCATCATCATCATCATCATCATCAATCTCATTTTCATCTTTTCAATGGAGTTTAGATAGAAATAGATCTTGAACAAGACACTATCACATTATTATTTCTTTATATCTAAAGTTATACAGGCTATTACATATGTGGGTTCAATAATTGATTTTTTTATTAATTTAAAACTATTAAGATGTAATCTAATTCTATATAGGCTTACCCAAAGCATCCTTGGTTCAACTTCAGTATTAGGTAGTATAATGGTTAGTATATAATTCATGCTGCTCCCACATGATTTAATTTTTCTCTTCCAAGTCTTTGTCATCTGAAATGTTTGAATTCCATGCATCTTGAAAATTGTGAGGAAACATCAATTAAAATATTACTTCGAGTATTTGTGAAGCAATATTGTATCCAAGTGATCGTAGATAACAGTCCAGTCTGTGATAATTGTACAGTTCCAATACAGGTTATTGGGCAGCTAGGTGGTGCAGTGTATAGAGTGTCAGGCCTGGAATTGGAAAGACTCACTTTCTGAGTTCAAATCTGGCCTCAGACACTTACTAGCTGTGTGACCCTGGACAAGTCACTTAACTCTCTTTGCCTCAGTTTCTTCATCTGTAAAATAAGATGGAGAAGAAAATGGCAAACCATTCCAGTATAAAAAAATGACTGAACAACAGTAAGGTTATTGGCAGAATTCAAGAAGATATACTGAGGTCTATATTTATAGTAGAGGGAATTATTACCTACTGGTCCATAAAAAGTTTCTGATGTATAATTTAGGCCACCAGGTCATGTTGTGCTGGTTTTTTGGTAACTGCTAAATTTTTACCATCTGCAATGATGTGCTGCCCAGTATTTGCCATCTCCTTGTATAGTCTGCATTGATAACTGAGTACAGACTAGTTTGGGATGATCCTTTTATAGAGTCTTCTGGAAATAACTTGGTCCTGAATGGCCATTATAAATTGTTCTATTTCCACAAGTAATATCTTCATGACTTGCCCATTTATTTGATGTTTCTGTGCATGTTGTTACCTGAGTTCATGCCCCAGGGTGGGGTCGGGGGTAGACTCAACTTTTGGGTCATAGTTATTTCATAGGTTTCATTCAGAAATAAGCCACTTTCAGTTACATTCAATAAATCTAAAGGCGTGAACCTGTTATCAGTCTTTACTATTGCTCAGTGAAGTAGGCAGCTTATTCTAAAAGTAATTCTGAAGATTTTTGATATGTTTTCATGTCCTTTCAGAATCTCTATCAATTCTCTCTTTTGTTACGTGTGTTAATTTTTCTATAGCTACCTTAGGATGATGGACCTATGTCTTACTTACATTGTTTAGGTTTTTCTTGAGACACTTATTGATTCTATTACGGTTCAATTCCCAACAGTGTACATTTAAACTGTACTTGGTTTTCTGAATATGGTATTTTGAAGATGGAAGTTTACACATTGAATCCACATTCATACTTAAGAATTCCAATAATACTCTTAATGGAGTCCACCGAAACCTAATCTTTGATGTCTTTGTGCTTAAATGAGGATACAAAAGTAATTATTCCAAGTATTGCCTTCTTCCATTGGTTCAACGTGACCTTCAAGTTCAAGGTCAATGTTTTCAAGTTACTTTTGGCATACTTTAGCAATTTTACATCTGTCAAGTCCATATCTTTGGAGAGAGAGATCTTGACATAAAATAAATGTTTAGTGGTGGAACTATATAGCTTTGTCATCCATATTCAGCTAAAGGTTGATAAGATGTTTTGTTTTAACTCCAAATTTAATTTAAGAGCCATATTTATTTTTTTGGAGAAATAACTGACTTAAGATTAGTCAGAACCTTATAATAATGGGCTTAACCTATCTCCTTGAAAAATGCCACCTTTTATATGAATATTTCTTGATATTATTTTGTTGCTGACATGTTTTAAATAGAGAACAGTTTTCCATGTGAACATCAAATACCCTAGTTGACTATACTTTCTGTTTCAATTTTGTGAATAAGCCATGAAAATAGAACTGAGTTCTGGTTCTGTAATAATGAATAAAAACAATACATATATTATGATGCTTTTAGGAAGTTTGTTAAAAATTATTGAGCCAATATTAAATTTCTGTTGAAACCCCCTGGCACAAACTTTTTGTTACATATCTTATATTTTTTTCCTTGAATTTCTAGATTTTTTCATGGTATGAAATCATGAATGCTTTGTATAAAGTACTTAAATATGTAGTTAGTTTATATTTGGAGGAATGGGTTTTTTTTTCATCTTTTGGTCATAGATATATGAGGCCTTCTATTATGCATCTAAGAGGAAGTTGTTAAAATTCATTGCTTACCATTCACGTGCCACTGTGAACCATCTGTAACTATTGGATCTTATCTTGCCCCATCATTTTCCAGTTTGGTGGAGGCTGTAATCTCAGTTTCCTCTCTTGGCACAGTGAATAGAGCACCAGGCCTGAAGTTAGAAAGGCCTAAGTTCAAATCCGGCCTCAAACACTTACTAGCCATGTGACCCTGAGGAAATCACTTAACCCTGTTTGCCTCAGTTGTCTTAACTATAAAATGAGCTGGAGAAGGAAACGACAAACCACTCCAATATCTTTGCCAAAAAAACCCCTAAGGAGGTCACAAAGACTCAGACACAACTGAAGTGACTGAACAACAACAAAATAGGTTCAGTCACCCTTTTTGAAGCAAATTTTTATTGTTATATTAATAGTAAGTAATCTTCCTGTTTCTCCTTTCATTAAACTGGAGATTTGTTTCATTTGACATTGTATAACTGTATAGATAACCAGAAGTTTTTCTCTGTCCTCTTCAGGGATTTTCTCTCACTTTCAATTTCTTTAATTTTCAAGCTTCCATAGTTATTATTTTGATTAATGTTGAATTGTTTATTCCGTTCTGTGCATTGCTCTTACCCATTTTCTTAACAACATTTTGACTTTTACTTTCAGTTTTTTGATTAAAGGAATCTAGAATTTTGAATTTTTTTTTTGTTTTCTGGATTCCCTTCTGCAGATTTCTTTTTTTATTTCCTTTAATGAGGCAAAGTTCACAATCTAATGAAGGCGGTAACATGCAAACAACTATGTACAAGAAAGCTATATACAGGATAAGTTAGAGATAGTCAGAAAGGAAATGGGAATGCAGTATGAGGGATGGGAAAGGTTTGTGGCTAAAAGTAGGATTTTACTTGTGACTTGAAGTAAACTAAGGAAGTCAGGAGACAGGGATGATGAGGGGGAGAATTCCAGAGCCAACCGATGGAAATGCTAGAGTCCAGAGATACAGTGTTTCATGCAAGGAACAAAAAGGAGACCAGTATCAAAAGATCACAGAAGACATGGAGAGGAGGAAGGTATAAGAAGTCAGGAAAGGCAAAAAGGAGAGTAATATAATGAATAGTTTTAAAATCTAAAAAGAGGATATTATAGTGCACCTTTAAGAAATGGGGCGCCACTAGACTTTGTTGTACAGGGGAGGGATGTGGTCAGATATGGCAAAAAGCAAATGATCACCTTGATAGCTGAGCAGATGATGGACTGATATAAGAAGAAAATTAGGGTCACCTATGTTTCTTACAGTGATAATGGCCACTACATATAACATTTCTGCAAGTCCTGAACTGTTTTTACACTTTCTGCCAAATATTATGGAAAAAAAATACATTCATTCATGATAATTTTATAGCTAATGCTTGCCTTAAAAACCCCCTCTATTTTGGCATAATCAATTTGCTAGTTGGACTCATGCTGTCAAATTCAGAAACGGCTCTTTGGAATTTCAGTCTAAATTATGCCCACCTCCTGTTCAAAATCATGTGACATGTCATCGCTCTTTTTGTCATATGTTTCCTATTAGATGTAATTGCTGGAATTCGTATTAAATGAAGATTTCAATGACCTTTGGTTCTTCAAATTTTCTCTCTTATGCTCTTATTGTTATTGTTCTTATTATCATTTTCCAGTTCCATAGTACATATGAAGTAAAGAACATTGTAAAAAATCAGACACCAATGCATGAATTACACAACTAAGGAGGGAGAGAAGGATTACAGGGGCTGAGTTGAGCCAAGTAGTAAGATAGTGGTTGTTCTACTGGCAGATGTGTTCATGGGGAAAAATTAAAACATCTTCCATGTTATTCAAATAGACTTTGGGTATCTTTGGTGATGTATGGGTTTAAAACAAAAATTTACATCGTGTAAAAATTGCAAATATAATAGTTACTACTGCATGAATAGACAGAAAGGGATAACTGAGACACTGTTAAATGGGTAAACATTTTAGGAACTTTTGAGTTCCAGGAGGATCCATTCTCCTGGCCTTTACTGATGAATTGTCTATAATGTAAAGCTCCTGCTTAGTATCATACATTCCTCAGTGGTGTCAGCTGTTTCAAGTGAGCTATTTCAATCATACAGTAGAGTAAACTGCTTTTTGGATTACATTATGAATAACATTTTCAATCGCATATTGCAATTATACATTGAATGGAAAATCAGATCAGAATGTAGTTATTCCAAAGCCGACTGACAGGAAATGAAGAAGAAGCAATGATTCACGGAATGTTGTTGTCATTTCCAACCAGCTGCCTTTGTTTTAACATCAGGAAACCGGGCAGCGTCGTTCACTGCAGAGGCTCACTTATAATGGCAGAAAGATTCCCTTAAAACCTATATTGAACATCTATAATGGTAGTTAAAAAGCCTATTTATTGACTTAACATTTTCTATCATTCTCAAAACTAACTCTTGATATAGCTTAGTTTGAGGTGATTCAGACTAGGAAATAAACTCTGAAAAAGGTAACTGAATCAAGTCTTGATCAATAAACAAAAACTTAATAAGCACCTGTTATACGCTAAGTTCTGTGCTGGGTGCTGGGGAAACAAAGACAAAAGTAAAATACCTCCTGCCCTCGAGGGGGAGACAATTTGTATGTGTGAATTTATACACATACATACATATAGAAATATATATATATGTAAAGTATATATCTCTATATCTATCTATTTGTTGTTGTTTAATTATTTTAGTTGTGTCTGACTCTTTGTGACCCCATTTGGGGTTTTCTTGGCAAAGATACCAGAGTGGTTTGGCATTTCCTTCTTCAGTTCATTTTACAGATGAGAAAACTGAGGCAAACAAGGTGAAGTGACTTGCTCAGGGTCACATAGAAAGTAAGTGTCTGAGGCTAGTTTTGAGCTCAGAAGGATGACTTCTTGACTTCTGGCCTGGAGCTCTACCATTGTGCCACCTAGATCTGTCTGTCTGTCTGTCTCTCTCTCTCTCTCTCTCTCTCTCTCTGTCTCTCTCTCTGTCTCTGTCTCTGTCTCTGTATATGTATGTGTGTATGTATATGTAGATATGTGTATAGATACACACAGATACACAATGAATCAAAGAACATATAAAAGAAATGTGAGTTTATATACAAAGATAGATATTTTCTATTTTGTGCTGTGTAAGTAAGTACACATGTGTGAATATGTATATATAGACTTGTGTGTTTTGCATATGCATGTATATGTGTATAAATGCATGAATAACATAAAATGGATAGAAGGTAACCCTGGATGATTACAAGGTAACTTTCTATCATGGAGAGAGCCCAAGTATGGTTAAGTGTAGAGAGAAAACTGTCAAATTCTTTCTATTTGGCCATGCTTATCATTATGTGGTTTCATGCAGTAATATTAGCTTCCTAATTATCTTTTCCCATGTTGATTATTAAAATTATTTTGCATAGTAAAGCAGTATGGTGTAGTAGATAGGGTACCAGCCTCTCCATCAGGGAGGCAAGTTCAAATCTTACCTCTGAAAATGACTGTTTCTTCATCTTTAAGATAAGGATAATAGTACTTGTTATGAAACTCATATGAGATCATATCTGTCAAGATATTTTGTATACTTTAAAAGGATTCTATAAAAGTTAGTTGGGATCATGATGATCATCATTCTTTGGATACTCATTAAAAAGACATTAGGTCAGGAAGGCAGAATTGTGAATGTCCTGGGTAGCAGGATAGGCTGGGAAGTTAGATTAGAATTTTTTTAATGTCTTTTGTTTTATATTACATTCATTTCTGTATTTATCCTCTATGACTGAACTAATATTTGCATTTCTGCAGAGCATAGGTGAGATCCACACCTTCTCCATCACTCCTGAGTCAAGAATTAACTGTCCTTAAAACACCTCCTAGGATCTGAAGCAGTTTCCTGATCACCTGGAGGCATAAAAAGTTCCAGTCACATGGAGGCGAGGCCTCTCAGACTAAATGGGTCCTTAAGATGATACTAATACCCAGTCACTATTCTCTACCCCAATGATGTGTTGACCTTTCCATAAGGAGATGAAGGAGGCTGTATCTACAGGAGCTGAAGATAAAGGCTACTGTATCCTTGTTGCACATCTTTGCTGTGTTAGGACAAAGTAAACTTCCTTTCGGTAAATTATTTGAAGATTTAAGAGTGCCTCATTTCATCCAAAACTCAAACCTGGAGTATGAGCCTACTGGCATTAGGTAAGCCCCTTACGCCTTCATCTCATACACACCCTTTAGAATTTTAGTTTCCCTTGTTACACACACACACACACACACACACACAGACACACACACACACACACGTTAAGTAAAAACAACTGACATAGTTGCCACCTCTGTTTAATATTGTCCCCAGTATCACCACCAGGAAAATAGAAATGCGGGCCATATAACATGGTTTGTATAAATGCCTTCAAAACCGTGAAGACCTACTTGGATTGAAACTTAGTTCAGACGTTTGCTGTCTGTGTGACCAGGAGCCAGTCACATAACCTCTTTTTTAAGCCTCAGTCACATAAGACTCCACGTCCCCATTTATAAACTGAAGAGGTTGGGCTCAGTGTCCTCAAGGCTTCCTTCCAGCTTCAAAATATATTATTATTATAATATTATAATATATTATTTATTATTATTATAAAATATATTATTATAATATATTATATTATTATTTATATCATAAATGATTATGATCATTTCCCTGACTCCATTATTTTTTCCCAATAACTCAACAGTCATTTATTAAACACTAAATATATGCCAGGTACTGTGGATACAATAACAAAAACAATTAGAATTAAGGTTTAAAAGGAATTATATAAAATCCAAAGGAGCGAGAAAACTACTCTAAATTAACATTGGCTTTTCAGGTCTTCCACATAATTTGGTTGTAGCTTTTTCTCCATTAATCCCTAAAATACAACTTGTCTCCTCACTATTTTACTAAGACACAGGAATGGCTCTTCTCATTACGGTAGTAAATTGGATGTGAGTATGGCCCATGTTTTAACGGAAAAAAAAACCCCACCATCAGAGTCAGAAGACCTATATTGTAGTCCCAGATCTGACTTTTGCCAGTTTTTTGACCTGAAAAAAAGTCATTTCATTCTCTGAACCTCAGTCCTCCCTACCCTCCTCTATCCAATAGGAATACTCACCCTGACCCACCTCATTGGGTTGTTGTGGTAAATGTCTCATTGTTGAATTAGGAGCTGATATTATTACTGTATAGGCGATGTTATAAACCTGCTAAACATTTCCATGGTTAGGAAAGACATCTTGTGACACATAGGTTTGCATAAAACTTTTCAAACATGGTGGACTGCTGGCAACTGGAAACACCATCCCTGAAAATTGGTGGGAGAAGTCCACGGTTGGGTTTTTGATACTAGTGCCAGGAGGAAGATGATGCCTGGCTGCATATTGAGGTTAAGTAAAGCCAGCCTACCATCTTTTCTGTTTAGGTGGCACGATGGCTTTCCTTTCCTCATATACACTAGCTTCATTTCTACCTTCACATCTTTGATCCTGTTCGTCTTCCCTCTATCTAGACGGCTTCCCACCAAACTCTGACCCTGAATAGCTTTTTGGATTCCGAGATCCATTTATCCACAGAGTTGTGCCTGAGCACTGGAGCCGTTGTTTATCTTTGCAAAAGAGAGTTACTCTCATGAAAGGATGGAAAGATCCTGGCTGATAGACTTCTGTCATTTTCTCCAAAAGAAGAGCTTGAGCATCATGAGCAAATCAGGGCCTGCCTGATTACCATAATATCCTGCTCTCTCCCCTCCCCCACTGAAGGATAGAGAAAGAAGCCTGACATTCAAAACAATACCCAAAGTGTTTTTTTTCCTACTCTAGAAACCTTACTTACTTGAGCACCTACCAAGAAACTGTTTATTTTCCCACTGAAAATCAGAGTGATTATTATCTACTCCTTAATGTGCTTGAAGAGCAGGAGAGTCATTCCTAATCACTCCCTGTTTCCTAACATTGGCTGCATGGGGCCACTTCAGCCATTACTAAGAGAGCCCGGCATTAGTCTGTGAAGCTGAGCTCTCCAGTATTGGCTGAAGAGGCCCCATACAGTCAATGTTAGGAAACACTGATCCATCCAAATTTCCCCTTGACTAAGGCTACATATTCAGAGCTAAATGGGGATTAAATTATACACTTACCTCAAGAATATTCTTAAAAGTAGCAAAAATTTATGCATCAGAAACTGGGTTCTCTAAATGGTTCAGGTGTTTTTTTCACCTTGTTTGTACATTTGTTTGGTGGATTGAAATGGGTTTTTTGCCTGAACTACCCCAATAATTGCTTCAGATGTGCACTTGGTTTCACAAATATAGACTCAATTTATGAATCCAATTATCTGAATTTCTCTTAAAAATGTAATAAAAATGAGTTGGCTACTTAAGTTAAAAGAAGAACAGGTTTAGACCTGGAAGAGTTTGTAGTAGTCATATAAAACAATATGCTCATTTTACAGATGAGAAGAGTGAGTCCCAGGAAAGGCCCAGAGAGGTTATGATTGCCTAAGATCACACAGGTATTAAGCAACAGACTTGGGATTTGAACCCAGTCCTTAGTTCCAACCCAACACTCTTTCTACTATAAGGAAAACTTGCTTCTTCCCATCCCAAGCTCTCTCCTCTCTAGTTAATCTGTTATACAGCTGCCAAATTGATATTCCTGAAGCCCAGTGCTGATCATGTCATTCTTTTGTTCAAGAAGCCTCAGCGATTCCCTATTACCATTAGGATAAAAAAAATAGATTCTTCTGTCTGTCATGCATGTAAAGACCTTTGTTATCTGTCTCTAATCTTTCTTTCTTTCAAGACTTAACACACAATTCTTCCTAACACTCAATATCTGAGAGACACTGGCATACTTACTTCATGCCTCCTGCCCCCAACATGCCACCTCCTATTTCTGTGCTTTTGAACAAGCTGTTCTGCATACATGCGTGGGGAGGTTGAGTTGGCCTATGGGAATTATCCCGTGGGGCATGCTCACAGTTGCCATTCCTGTTTCTCATCAACTATGTGGGAATTTGAGGTCTACTTCTTTCCATATGTGACACAAAGCCAAAAGGCTCATAGCTCAAGATGACAATGAATCCCCTAATTTTCTACAGAACCAGAAGAGTGGTTATATAAGACAGAAAGACTACCTCTTCAGCCTCTCTTTTCCTCCCTGGCTGCAAATTGTTTCAAGCTTCTTTCACAAAGTACAGGAGGGGAAAGAGTGGCTTGCCCTAAACCCTACACTGTCCTATATGAAGCTATGAGAACATGGCCTCCAAAGCATATTTCAGTCTAGGAAAACCTGAGGTTAACTTTCAGCTGCCTTTTTTTAGTAATATTTTCTGATATTAAGAAAATTATTGTTTACCTTGAGATGAATATATGTAGACTTGGAGGCAAATTTGCTTATTTGAAAAATCTGAAAGTTTTGAGTCCCCTGTGTTTAAAATTGAATGATGGCAGAGGAAGAATCCTTAGCAACTACCCCAACTTTCTTGGAGAGGATAGTGCCCAAGAAGAGGATTGGGCCAAAAGAAGTACATTTTAGCTAGACATTATTTGAGGAGTTGTTTGAACAGTGAAGAGTCAAAGTGAAATGTAAAATGTCTATTCGCCAGTCATGAAAACTGATTATGTTCTGATGGATTTGAGGCATCAGCTTTCCAGGACATCATAACAATAGTTATAAGTTGCTAAATATTACTTTAATTACTTATTATTCTAAAATAGTAAGTTATTGTTTTAGGTGTTTTTGTTGATATACACTGTTGTTTATTGTTAGGATTTCTTTTGTGTGTAATTACTTACCTTATTCTTGAGGCACATAATATGAGTAGCTTTGGGAGGAAACTATAGACATGAGATACGGCACAAGTTAGAAGTAATTTGTCCCCAGTGGATCAGGGTAGGTTTTCGTTAGCCCAGCATTAGAGGGTAGCATCCCCAGGACTAAACTTAGTCTGAACCACATATCTGGAAACAGAACAGAAAATGGGTGCAACATCATAGCCCCCTATCTATCTATCAGTAGTTCATTTAATATCAGATTTGAAATCTTGGGTCTTCTCATATTCATCTCATTTATCCCTGTCTCTCTTTAAGGCTCAAAGTGCTGCCTCAAACTAGAAGCCTTACCTGATTGATGAGTTGTTAGTGTTTCATCCCACCCCATGACCTTGTATTTAGTTATCTACATAGTATTTCACTCCAGTAGAATATAAATTCAGTGAGAGGAACCATATATTTTTTTTTGAAATTTATATCATCTCCAACATTTAGTCCTGAAATTGAGTAGACATGATAAAGATTTGTTGAATGGAATGGTATTCTCAAAACTGTTCATTTCCTTTTCACAAATGCTTATACAAAATGACTAACAATTATAACCAAAAGAATGGTATAGAGATCAAAGAAAATGATTCTGATTTGAACTCTGAGGACCTAGGGTCATAGAACGTTAGAGCTGGAAGAGAACTTATGAACTCAGGTAATCCAATTTTCCATTTGACAAAGGAGGAAATTAAATTGCAGAGAGGGAATGTTTCTTGAGAAGGTCACAGAACCAGGAAAAGATGCCAGATTTCCTGTTCAGTCTAGGGTTCTACCATTGCTGATAATAATAACACTAACAACAACTACTACTACTACTACTACTACTACTACTACTATAAGTACAACTACAACTACAACTACTACTACTATTGCTGCTGCTATTACTACTACTACAATTATAACTATAACTACAATTATAACTGCTACTACTACTACTATAACTATGACTCCAACTCCAACTACTACTACTACAAGTACTACTACCACTACTACAACTACAACTACAACTGCTACTACTACTACTACTACTACTACTACTACATATTAGTATGCTGCTTGTGGTTTACAAATGACCTTTCCTGTAAGAATGTTGTAAGGGAGATAGTGCATATATTATGATCCTCATTTTATTGATGAGGAATTTAAAGTTCTAAGAGATGAATTTGCCCAGGGTCACTTAAGAAGAATGTATTGCAGGCAGGATTAACAGCTAGATCACCTGACCATAATAAGTACAGTACCTTTGCTAATATACCACGCTGTCTTTTTTCTTCAATCATGATCTATTTGACTTCAGGAGAACTGACTCCAGAACAAGCCATTTGGTGCATCTTATATAGTTGGTAGAAGATTAAAGAGCCATGGTCCATGACGTGGAAGATGTTTCCCCTATGACTAGTTCAGCTTTTCTAATCATGGAGACAGCCTATGTGAGATTTCATCTCTAGTAATATAAAGAGGAATTTTTATCATTCAGTGTAATATGCTTTCTCATTGACACCATATGCCACTCCAGAAAACATGAGTTATTAGAACCAATTAGAGAGTTTACAGTTCTAAATTTAGGTGAATTCTGAGTCAAATAGTTTATTACTGATCAACAATAGCCTAGACATGTGGATGGCAAGAAAGTATTATCTTTCTTCCTGATTGGTCCACAAAATCATAAGTAATAATGGTCAGTGCAAAAACAAAAACACATATGACTAATTCCACCTTCATTTATTCACAACCAACACACACACACAGTGGAGCAATTATATGGTCAGTTTATGAAAAGATGAGACTTTTTTAATTCAATTACATATAAATAAATATATATCTAAATCTATATTTATATGAAGTCCCCCACACACAAGCCTAGCTATAATAGCACTGGACTTGGAGTCAGAAAAAAGCATGTCCTGTTTTCAAATTTATACATACATTAACAAACATAACTATGCCTATATTTATACATGTATGCACGCATGCATGCATACATACACACCTATCTTTCTATAAGAGTATTAGGCTCATTATCAAGAAGACCAATACGTTTTGTTTCGCTGAGAAAGAGACAGAGACAGAGACCAAGAGAGACAAAATCTGTGAGAGACAGAGGAGAGGAATTCTGCTGTAGTTGATAGAGGGGTAGCCTGAGTCAGGAAGGCATGATTCAAGAACCACCACTGACAAATAGTGGTTGCATTATCATGGGCAAGTCATTTAAACTCTCTGTGTTGTAGGCAGCTAGGTGACATAATAGATAGAGTGCTGGGCCTAGAGTCAGGAAGACCTGAGTTCAAATCTGACCTTAGACACTTACTACTGTGTGACCCTGGGCAAGTTACTTAACCTTGTTTCCCTCAGTTCTCTCAGTACACTGGTTTCCTCGTTTATAAAATGAGCTGGAGAAGGAAATGGCAAACCACTCTAGTATTTTTGCAAGGAAAACCATCACAAACAGTTGGACGCTACTGAACAACAAAAACAACTCCTGGAAAGAATGAGTCGATCAATTGTCCTGAGGTTTTACTTAAAATCTTTATAACTTCTCAGATCAAAACATACCTCCATGTCTACCACTTCCTTTTCATGGTCACCCCTTCTTTTCATGTGTTGGCTTTCCTTATTGGAATGTAAGCTCCTTGAGGGCAGGGATTGACTTGCTTTTTGTATTTGTATCCCCAGCACTTAGCAAAGTGCCTGGTATATAGTAAGAGTTTAAGATATGCTTATTGATGTATTCCTAATTTTGTTGGTATCAGAATAATAAGAGTTCCTCTGACTTGAACATGCCTATCTCTAAAATAATTAAGTGCTTAATAAGTACTCTTTTTTCACTCATTCTTTCATTCATTCATCCATATAGAGGCAACTAAAAAATGGGTGATGTTCTTCCCTTCCTTGTAACCTCAGGTTAAATGCATTAAAGTCTGAAGCTAGATCTGGGTAAGTTGCAAACATCAGTTCAAAAATCATTAGCAGCCATTCAAATGATGTTTGCTAATGATTTTTAGTAAATTGCCACAGTATTATTGTTTCATTTTGGTAAATATTCCTTTTTAAAAAATTCTATCCATTGCAACATGGCTAAAAATCAGTTCATTTATGCTAATACCTTTCTTCTTGATGCTCACTAAATTCTTCCTAATGCATTAATTATGACTCCAGATAGACCAATGATTATTTCACATATGCTAATTAGGACTCATTTTATTCAGCCTTCCACACACATCAGTAAACAAGTTGAATGGATTCCCCAGGGAGATGATAAAAAGACAATGATTTCCTTTCCACTGCAGCTTAGAGAATTTACCCCACAATCAAGTAGTAATTAGAAAAGAAAATGAAGTTAGAAAATACACCTACAGGTGTGAGATCCTAGCAAGGCATGTTTCTTTCCAGGGATAAAATCAAAGAGGACATCTTCATTGCTAATCATATATGGGGAAACTCATTAGATAGCATAATCTCCTTTCAAAAGTAAATAAAAAAATACAATCAAATTAGTTTCATTTGTAGTCGAACAAATTGGGATGTAATCATCTCATTTAGATGCTGGTTGGCAAATGAGTGCAAAGATGAAATCAACTCTGTACCTCAGTATTCTCACTCCTGCTTTTTCAAAGAGAATACTGGCTGGTATATGGGTCCAGAATGGCTGGCACCAATTTCTAAGGCCATGACAGGAAATTCACATTGCAGGTTTTCGTCTTGACCTTCCACAGGAAGCTAACTACCTCATAAAGTAGCCGCATCATTAAGCTGCCAGGTTTAGATTTTGTTGGCATTGTCTTCCTCATTCATCATCTTGGAATGTCACCAAGGGATTTAATTGACATGTTAAGCTGTCAAAGTCACTTAAGGAAATCATTTAGCATGGGTAAGATGTATGATATGTGTATATAAATATGAATATTATATATGTGCATATATGTGTGTATATATTTCCACCAATTGTGTGTCAATGAGTAGAACCTGTCCTCCAATGGAATTGTTGTAATTGTTTTTCTCTGAGTTAATTTACTCAGTTGCCAGAGATAGTCATATCAGCATCAGTAAATAAAATTTCATGACTGTGATCCATGTTACTTAACAGAACAGTTCTCAGAGGTCCCTTAGTTCACATTAGGGGCATGGAAAAATAACATTTTAATTATCTAGAAAGCAAGTAACAAATCAAACATTAAAAAAGAGAGTATCTTATAAAATAATGATTCAGTTCCCAAGGTTCGCTAATAACTCCTATTCCTGATCACTTAAAGCCTTCAGGAAAAAGCAAGCAGGCAAATTCTATTATTCCTAATGGAGGGATAAAGAGTTGAGCCCACTAAATGCAGCACAAAACAACAGAGAAAGGTCTAAGCTTATTGAAATTAGTGTCAATCAGTGAAGACAGGTAATCAATAACTGTCTACTTAGATTGTTCAGTCGTCCATAGTGCCAAGAAGTCAGACTCACATCTATTTTATTCCAGCTGACACTTTACAGGTAATGAATTCTGGAAAGATAATTCTGGAAACGCTTTGAAGATAGAATGCTAGGAAAGCCATAACTTTAATGTAATTTACACAAGTTTTTCTATAAGCCAACCATGGCTATTTGATAGTCGCAAAAGGTTTTGAAAATGATCGTGAGAGATCAGAAGGAGAGTGTTCAAATGCATTAACTACGATGATATCTACATAAGCCATTAACAGGATTTTTTTTTTCAGTTAATGATCCTCCCTAATAGATTATGTGTTCATCACACCATCACAAGACTACTTCTAACAAGTGGGTATTTAAGGAGAAAACTAATGCTAGTTTAATGGGTGGCACTATGTTTAGAGACAGACAATTTACCTAGAGTTTATTTCAGTCTCATCATGAAGCATAGTATTAAGGTAGATCAAAGAGGACATATGGAAGAATGATCATGGAAAAAATCATAGCTCCCTTATGAAACCGCTAGTTAGTTCAGTGAGTAGAGTGCTGGGCCTGGAGTTAAGAAGATCTGAGTTCAAATTTGTCCTCAACCTCTTACTAGGTGTGTAATGCTGGACAACTTATTTAACCTTTGTTTGCCTCCATTTCATCAGCTGTAAAATGGAGATAATAATAGCACTTATCTCAAAGAGTTGTTACAAGGATCTAGTGAGAGTAATTATAAAGCACTGAGCACAGTGCCTGACACATAGCAGGCACTATAAAAAAGCTTATTCTTTACCTCCTCTCTCCACCCCTGACCCCAACTCTGGTAAGACTCCAGTGCAGTTCAAATCCTTCTCAATGCCAAATCCTAATGTTGAGGTATGTTTCTCAAAATCCATTCAAGGAAACTATCTGGAAATGGAAAATTTCATTTAGTCTTAAAAGGTCTATACAATGTTAACTGTCCAGAATGGTAGGAGGAATTTGATTTTGAGGCTCATATTTCAAGATAGTCAACACAGAAAGGATGTTGTAAATTTTGAGATATTTGGCTTTGTTCTTCAATATATCTGGCAGTTTCCTTCCTTTTCCCAACTTAAAATGTCATAGGAGAAAGTTAACCAAACATTTAACCTGGAATTAATTTATCTAAAATTGTCTATGAAGAGTAGCAATTTGGGGGTGAGGTTCAGAGCATACACAGTTGATCTAAACTTGTTCCCATTTTGGAGGTTCTGCCCTTTTCCCAGATCACTTGATCATTTCACAGACCAAATCTCATTCTGAATAATATTCCATCACTTCAGGTGTAGCTTTGTCAGTATTGACATGTTTCCAGCTTACTGGAAAAAGTACTGGTCATGAAACCAAAGAATATGGTTCAAATTTTCCCTCTGATGCTTACTCACTGTGCAACCTTGGAAAAGACACTCAACCCCTGATTTCAGTTTTCTCGTCTGTAAATGAGAAAATTGGACTAGATGCCCTCTGAGATCCATTCCAACTCCAAATCTGGGATCTGTGAAAGAACCTGGCGATTATAGTCTCCAAACATATAGTCTTTCAAACCTTAGTAGGAGCCGCCAGAACTTGCCTTCCACTGATACAGGCTGTGAGCATTTTGGCTAGATGATCCCTAAGGTCAATGATGACTCTAAATCATTTAATCCCAGAATTGTTTGACTGGAACCAAAAGTCACTGGCATGCCATAGAAAGCCATAAGATGTGGCGTTGAGGGGAGGATTAAATCAGACACCAAAATAAATATATCAATACAGTTAATAATAAGAAAAAAATTACTCTAACCCAGATCAAGAGAATATTCATTGTAAGTAATACCCATTTCAACTAAATTCACTCATAGATTGCAGGTTCATAAATTTAGGTCTTGTTGTCATTTTTTCAGTCATGTCTCACTCTTTGTGACCACAATTTGGGGTTTTCTTGGCAAAGATTCTGGAATGATTTGCCATTTCTTTCTCCAGCTCATTTTACAGATGAGGAAACCGAGGCAAATGGGGTTAAGTGACTTGCACAGGGTCAGGCAGCTGGTAAGAGTCTGAGGCCAGATCTGAACTCAGCAACATGAGTCTCCCTGATTTCAGGCCCGGTATTCTACCTACTGTGCCATTTAGCTGTCCAAATTCAGAGCTAGAAAGGACATAAATTTAGAGGTAGAAACATGGTGTTTGGCAAATAGTAAACATTCAAAAAATGGTTTTTCATTCATTTGAGATGCATTGATTCCAATTCCTTGGAGTTCATTTGACCTTTATCCCTATGAAACAGGAAGTATTTAACAGCCTCCCTGAAACCTGAATAATTCACTCCTTTCATTAGTGCCGTCCTGTGGAGCCACTGATTCTAAATCTGCCATTTGGATATTTGATTATATCTGGAAATGCCATATGCTTATCTAGCACAAATTAGTCTGTGAATATTTCCATGGAAATAAATTATATCATGGATAAAAATGAGCACTCCACCCTGTATGTCTGGGACCAAAAAACTCAGGAAAGCTTCAAGACCAAAAGAGCTTCTACCTTCCTTCTGAGAGGTGAAAATCAACACAGAAACCCTCAGCCCCAGTAGCAGGTCTTCATGTTAGCAAATAAAGCTAGGGTTGGGAGGATGGCCAAATTAATTTTCAGGTATGGAAAATAATTAGGATTGTGAAAGAGCTGGCAACATAGAACAAAAGAC
Organism: Vombatus ursinus; assembly: GCF_900497805.2. Classification (NCBI taxonomy): domain Eukaryota; kingdom Metazoa; phylum Chordata; class Mammalia; order Diprotodontia; family Vombatidae; genus Vombatus; species Vombatus ursinus. The sequence continues at coordinate 6,266,246 of NW_020949548.1, read as the reverse complement.
TAAATTGAGAAGACGTGATTTTTTTTCTCCTATTTTAAACATTCGCAAATTTAAGTTACATATTTTACAAATTATTGACATTGAAATATCCCTAAATTGTAAATATTATATTGGAAGCCACAATTCTTTATGAAAGAAATCCCAGTCCCTTGAAGATTTTAAATTATAGCTGTAGTTTTGTTTTGAATTAAAAAAGAAATACTTAGTTTACTAGGCATCTTGCTTTAGAGAGTCTCATTTAAGTTTGGGCAGCCAGGTGGCACAGTGGGTAGAGTGACGGGCCTGGAGTCAGGAAGACTCATGTTCCTGAGTTCGAATCTGGCCTCAGATACTTACTAGTTATGTTATGCTGGGCAAGTCACTTAATTCTGTTTGCCTCAGTTTCCTTGTCTGTAAAATGAGCTGGAGAAGGAAATGGCAAGCCACTCTAGTATCTTTGCCAAGAAAACCCCAAATGGGGTCATGAAGAGTAAGTCATGACTGAAAAAGACTGGATAATAGTATTTAAGTTCACTAACAATTTAATTTCAGTGTGGTATGATGAATTCAACTATGGATTCAAAAATCATTTCCAAATATGTACTATATTATCATCTCCATTTTACTAAGAAGGGAGAATCAGAGACAAAGGGGAGTTGAGGGATTTTCTTAGGTAAAGAAGGCAATTTCGTGTTATGAAATTGTAATCTCCCCCCAAATCATTTGTTTCTTAATGGTTTCAATAAGTTAAGGTCCTTTAATATTTACTTCAGTATGTTGAAGATTTGCTATTTTGTCACAGTGAATACAATTTCGATTCAATTCAACAAGTATTTGAATGCATAAGGTCTGCCAGAGAGTGAACTGTGCTTTGAGCATGTAAAAACAAATTTCATCAATGCAGACTCTGCCCCAACTGATGTTGTTTAGGACTTGTGGCTGAAAATTTTATTTCCCTGTAGCCAACCTGTCAAGTCTGCCTCCCAAATTTAGGGTTATCTTTAGATGACAGACATATAGTCTGTTGCTGGGACCATATTTAGTTCCTTTCCACCTTGGTAAGATGTGTCAGATTCTGTGTTCTGCTGGCAGCGTTTGATCTATGTGTCCTCCCAGGCACAGGAGCTTTCAGAAATTTCAGTCCAGAGTTTCAGACATGATTGATATTGAGCGTGAAATGGTGTTTTTGAGTCATAACAAAATGAGGAAAATCATATATTTGTTCACAAACATACATAATTACCTTAAAACCTCAAGAATCTTCAATTTCTTTAATAAGGTCACCTCTACTGAGACCAATCACATACCCTCTTTCACTTCATAGCTAGCTCAATCAACAAGCTTTTATTAGGTCCTTTTGTCCTGATACTGCTAGGCAGAGAAAGAGAAATAAAATCTCAATGGGATAGTCTTCAAGAGTTGGTCAGGCACCATGATTTTTATCACCATATCACAAAGATACTGATGGAGCTCTCCAGATTTATCTAGGTTTGACTTCAGATTTTAGATGCATAATCCCATTTATTTTCCATGAAGTTCTCATTCTGGTGTCCCATCATGACCCAAAAGTGATCTTGCATTCTCAAAGTCAAATGTGGTAGAGCACAATCTCCCATAGCCCCTAGTAATCTGCTCCTCATTTGAGACCTTTCCAGACTGATAAGGACTAGAGGAGGTGGCACTCCACTGCCCTTGACTTTGAGAATCTAGGAACATTTTTACATTATGATTAGATACCAGAGTGGGACCTTCATGGAGGATGCAGATGGATGGATAAAAAGATCGATCAATTGATAGAAAGATAGATAGATAGATGCATGAATAGGTGAATGGATGGATATATTGATTAGATAGATAGATAGATAGATAGATAGATGATAGATAGATAGATAGATAGATAGATAGATAGATAGATAGATAGATAGATAGATAGATAGGTAGGTAGGTAGGTAGGTAGATAGGTAGATAGGCAGGTAGATTATTTAGCTAGATGATAGACAAACCAAGAAGAAGGTGGATGAAAATGCCAATAATCTGGCATATCATATGAAATTAGATTGCCACATATAAATCTTGGACACATATTTCAATTGGATAATGAATTGGGCCCAGAATGAAACAGGACATCAGACTGGATTACCTTTGTGAAATCACAAAGGTTTTTTAATGTCCTCTATGTCTCCCTCCAAAATAAAAAGCATCTTTTAAAGACATCAATATTCTATCAGTGTTGTTATAAGTCTTCCAGCCATGGAGCAGTAGTCTCCAAAGAACTGATAATGAGCCTCTCTCAGAAAGCAATGAATTATAGCATAGTGGGTAGGTACAGGGTGCAACATGTTACTATATGACACTACTCAATATATTATCACCAACTCCCCTTGAAAACACATATTTTATCAAGCTTAAGTTTCATTTATAGGTAAAAGAAAACAAATGGAACTGTTAGCATATGTAAAAATCAATTCTGCAGTAGAGAGATTTGAACCTGGACTTAGAAAGATCTGGGTTTGACTCCTGCCTTTGAGACATACTAACTCGTCACTATGGGTGGGTTACTAAATCTTTCAGTACCCTCCCTCCAGGCAACTCTCCAAGATGATATTTTAAATCAGTTGCTAATTTGCATTGATGGAGAGAGTTCCCACATTGGGAGCTCCTTACATTTGTGAAATCACAGATTTGGAAAAAGCAAAGGGGACTTCATGAAAAATAACATCCATCAGAGAGTAGCACTTTCTTAGAGAGAGCACTTTCTCTGTTACTTACATTTTTGCTCTACTAAGGATATTGGCAAGCATTGCCTCTGGTAGTTTCTCTACCATGTGACTTTTGCTCTAGGTCTTTTTTCCCTGTGGCTATTAAAATTCTCTGTAGCTCTCTACAAGGACAAAGGAGCCCCTTCTCATCATCCATCACTCCTCATTCAGGGCTCTAGAGCCACAAGTCTAGGGTGATGGTACAACTTCCTAGCATTTTCCCTCCTGACATTCTCCAGCTCTTCCAGTACAGTGTAGCTGCCCCGTCACTCCTATTTCTGTTTTCCTCACTTCCCAGAAGGAAACATCACTAGCCCTTTTCCTAGAAAACAATCACAAGTTCCCTCATAGGTCCCATCTCAGTGCATCCCCCCCCCATACCCACCACCCCTCAGCAGCTCTTTGGCCTGCAGCTTTGAGGTTTCAGTGCCTCGAGTGGATGACCCCTGGCCAAAGCCTGTACCAGTGATGCTGCCCCTGCCACCACCTGCCTGGAATTGATTTTGCATAATGTGAATTTACATCAAATGAAAACTGTACTGTGGAGAAGAATTCTTCAGAGATTCAATTTGGCAGGAGACAAAATTTCTCCCTGAGATCCATCTCCAAGGTTGTGCTGGATAAAGAGGCCTCTACCGTGAATCCTCTTCTTCACTGGGCTTTGGTTCCTGCCTTCCTGTGAACCCAGAAAAGGCTACCCAGGAGTCAGAAATTGGTTACACTCATCCCATCTTCCATTTCTGTAAGTAGATACTGTTTTATTCACCTCAGCATGAAGTACAGTTCCTAGCACATAATGGAATCTTAACAAATTCTTTTTGATTCATTCATTCATCTTTGAACAAGCATCTGACATTGACATCAGATTAGCTGGTGACTCTAAAGTCTGAATCTTTTTCTCCGGGCACCCAAGTAATGTGTATGTTGCTAAAATAAATACTTTCCAGGGGGTTAGAAACTTGACAAAACACCTAATGCTGTTTTAAAATATTTTAAATAAATAAATAGAAATTATAAAAGAAAGATAAAAATGAAATGGAATATAGAAAATCAATATAAATAAAGTCCTACAGTTGACATTTAAATGTGGGGATCCAAGTTGTAGTTAAGTGTGGTAATTTAAGCATTGTCTTGGTATAACTTTATTCCAGGTGGGAATGAAGGGAAGTGGGGGGGGAAGCACACATTTCTACTACACAGTATTTTACCTTCTCCAAATTCAAAAGAAGGAGAGATCAATATGGTCTAGGATGATGAGGGAAGATGTTGTAAAGTAAAAATTACTAGAGCTGTTACTTGAAGTATAGTTGGAATGCGAATACCTGAAGAAGAATAGCAAGGGCATTACAAACAATACAGCATTATGTAAATATATCATTAAGATGCTACACAACATACCATCTCCTCATTTTGTGCCTTTGCATAAACAGTTCCAAGGCTGAAATATATTCCTTCCTTACCCTTGTTTCCCAGTATCCCTAGCTTCCTTCAAAGGCCAACTTACATGCTACGTCCTGCAGTAAACCTCTCTTGATCTCTCCTGACTCTCCTTCAGTTGCTAATGATACCCTTTCGTTTGTATTTACTTTCCATATATTTTCTGCTAACTATTCTGTGTCCATGTTATTTTCTCCTAATCGACTGTAAGCTCCCTGAGGACAACAGCTATTTTGCTTTCATCTTTGTATTGTAAGAGCATATCACACTTGGCACGTAATAGGTGTTTCATTAATATACGTTGAATAGATGATTATAGGATAGAGAGTGTGGTGTAAATAAAATTGAGGTGAGGCAGAAGAGAGAGTGATCCAAGTTATTGATGGAGCCTGAATAGATTGGACCAGATCAGAAGGTTCATGTTGGAAAGTAGGAAATGCATTGGATTCTAGCACTGTTCTTTTAAATTTAATGAGCTCCGTTCTTCTATGTTCTGAAGGGCACATAAATTTAGGCCTAGAGAGCTCTGTGCGAGGTAAACATGTCAAGCTCAAAGATGGTGGTGATTTGTGTGTATTTACAAAATCTTTGCCCTGACATATTTCTCCAAGCTGAATTTACATGCTCTTCAAAATATGGGAGAATTGAGCTTATGGTGTCATTTTTTAATTAGCCTAAAATTCATCCCTTCTTTGGTTTGCTCAGGAAAAATTTGTAAGTCTCTGGATAGGGCTTATTTTGAAAAGGGACTGATTTTGAATGATATGCATGGAAAGACAGAGCAAATCTGAAGGCAGTTCAGAGAATAGTCCACTAAAACCTTAGCAGGTATGCACATATGTTGTTGTATCTCTCTTAAAACCCTCAAAATGTGTGTTTTTCCAATTCAAACACCTTTTTTTTTTAAAAGTGCAAACATTTGAGGCCTCAAACAGAAATGTGTAAAGCCTCATTGGATTAGTATCTGACAACAACCCCACCCCCTCTCCATTTATCAAATCTCTGCTGTACTCCCAAGGCCCATTTCCCTAATCAATCTTTTGCTGCTTGTGACTGGGACTGAACACCTTTTGTGTCGGTGATATGTTGTTGCAAGGGAAAGCCAGCCAAGGAGAAAATGGATTTTTCAAACAAAAGTTATATTTATGTTCTTACACAGATTTCCCAGCTTTCATTTGTTCATGCAGATCTGTCTTTTCTACCATCTTTCTGAAAGATACTATCTAGTTTAGCCGCCATACTGGAAATTGGTTTCAGGAAATAAATTTGACCCATTCTTTGCTAAATTGCCATATTTTAAGAGAGGGAGAAAGAAAAAGATTTTACTTCCAACCCATTTAGAATGCAAAGATTGGTTTCATTATTTTCAGTTGTGCTTTGTTTTGGGCAGTGTTACTTCATTTTCAAATTGGGAGATAATCATTTTTTTTTTCCTTTGGAGATGAAATCTCGTTCCCTGGACAAGTAGCACATCAATTACTCAGGAAATTGTAGAAAGCTAAATCCAGTGAATGAGAGTTTTAATTACTTAAACACATAATGGCTTGGCTACTAATCCCAATCATGATTATATTCCTCCCCCTACCCCCCTCTCAACCAGGCATTTACAAAATGAACAATTGAAGAAAATTGTTTTTTTTTAAATACTGCACTATACTTGGGGAAAAAAATCATATTGCACATCATCTGATCAGAAAGAATTCTTGTTGTTCTTGTTTTAACCCTTAATTGCTTTCAAAAACCACCCATATGCAGGATAATTCTCCTCTTTTAAAAATTAAAATGAGGAAAACAAATTTAACTTTGGCTCTAATCTAACATGCATTTCATTTTTTCCCAATTTAAAAAAATTCTAAAGATATTCTGAATTCTCTTTGTTTGATACAGAGTATTAACAGTCTCTAATTCAATATCCTCTCAATATATGTTATGTATACATTCACAATTATTTTTAAAGCTATGGTATCAATAAAGACATCCTGAACCATAGGACTGATTCCCATGGAATGCTATTTGACAGATCTCCCACAGTGGTTGCCCAACCATGAAAAACTGCTTCTTGGGGGGGAGACCACAAACCAATAATTCACTTTTAAGGTCAAGATCATGAAACACACACACACACACACACACACACACACACACACCCCTCAGCAGCAGGCTCGTCAAAATAAAGCACAGTAAAATGCTTATGCCAGGATTCTAAGAGAAGTGGGGGAAACATAGAAACATCAATATATCAACTGATGAATTGGTATGCAAGAAATGCAAATGTCTGCTGATGAGTTTCTTCCTTCACATGATTGATTTTTTTCTTTTTTAACATTCATTCTTTTAATATTGATTTTCCCCCCACTGAATTAAACTGATTTGGTATGGGGTCACCAGTCACTGCACTCAATTAAAAGAAATCTCTTTTCTTAAGTTAGAAGCTTAGAAAATACCAGACAAAATCCTATTCTAACTTCTATAACTATATCATTGAATGATCTAGCATGGAAATTTCATGAAGATGATGGAGATCATTAGAACCTTTTTGGAACTGGACTAGATGGCCCCTAAGGTCCTTTTCCACTCTAAAACTATAGTACCAATTGAAGAATGGATAAAGGAATGGGATGTTGGCCCCAGGAGCAAAAGACAGAGGAAATGGTCGTTATGTCAAGTATTTGAAAACATGGAAGGGCCACTAGGATAATTCTTTGAGGAAGATTGGAGAATAATGGGACAATGGAATTATAAAAAGAAAATGGAGATTTAAGGGCCTAGCCAATAGAAATAGGGCAGCCAGATTGCCGTGTCAGGCCTGGAATCAGGCTAGAATCAGGAAGACTCATCTTCCTGAGTTCAAATCTGGCCTCAGACATTTACTAATTATAAGACCTTGGCCAAGTCACTTAACCCTATTTGCCTAAGTTTCCTCATCCATAAAATGAGCTGGAGAAGGAAATGGCAAACCACTCCAGTATTTTTGCCAAGAAACCCCAAATGGGGTCACGAAGGGCCAGACACAACTGAAATGCTTGAATAACAAAAGCTAACAGAAGTTGAATGCAATCTGCTCTTCTTGGTGCCAATCCACATTGGTGCTTGGAGACCCGGTTGTCAGCATGCATAATGAATGGCTCTATCTTTCACTTCAAAGCCTGTGGCAATTATTCTGTCACTGTTTAGTATGCATTTTCTGGGTGGTGAAGAAAAATCTTTTAATTGGCTACTCAGCCAGAACACAAAATTCATACCAAAAGATCCAATGGGGGGAAAAAATCAACCACTTTCCATCTTGCTGGCCATGAAGTTTAAGGATAATGCTCTGAGTTCCAGAGAGCAGGGCGGGGATGAGCCCTCTTTTATCCTCCCTCATTGGGCCAGCCATTAAGAACATGGCTTCCTGGGCAAGCTTGTTTCTGTGATGGAGCTGCCTCTTGTTTATGTCTTATTTTCTTTGCTATGAGGTCTTATAAGGTCAGAAAAGCCCCAGAAGTCTAAGAAGTAGAGTCCATACCAGAGTGTACTGACAGTTGATCTTGATGGACCACCATAGGCCTTGGATTCAGGATATCTTGGATGGAATCAGTCATGCCATTTAATAGCAATCTGATGTTGATGAAGTCAATTGACTTCTCTGGCTTTCCATTTCAATATTTTTACATAAAGCGATTGCACTGCAAGACCTCTAATCTCTTTTCCAGGTCTAAATCTACAATGCTGTAATCCAAAAGTGGAATGAAGTACCTCAGGAAACCTTACGATCCTTCTCCTTGGGTATCTTCAAGTGAAAACAGGATGACCTCTTCTTTAGTTTGTTGTATAAGAGATCTTTAATCAGGTGTTCATTGGAATGGAAATTGAGGTCTCCAATTCTGAGATTTTGTTGTTCTGAAAAATAAAAAGGGGAAGGACCTTACAAAACCAATGTCCACAGTGTCATTCCAAACTTTCCAAAAATGGTAATTAAACCAGTCTATTGACTAAAAGATAAAGAGAAATCTCTAATTGGAAACCTATACAATGAGTGGTAATTGTTTAGTATACCATTTTCTAAGATGTTGGGCCCCTGCTTTTATTTTATTGATTCTAAAATAACTCTTAACCAGGGATAGATGATAATCAGGCAGTAAGTAGTCTGTCGTAAATCTTAGTGAATATATGGGTAGTTGTTTCTTCAGTTGGATCAATAAGATTGGTTCTCCAGTCACTCCTGCCAATATAGTTGCCTGAACTGGAGGCAGGCTTCTTAGTTTCCACATATTTATATTCCAGCAAAACTCTTAAGTTCACATCTGATTGAATGATCAAAAAATCAAATGAAAATCTATAGTACATAACAAGTTGGACCTTAGAACTACCAAAAAACTCAGTCATAAGTTCATGCCCAGCAGGAAAGAAGGGTCAAAGAGCAAGGTGAATACCACAACGAAAAATAGGACACATGTAGACACTCTGCGTCTGGAGTCAGCAAGAGTGGAGGATTCCTCTCCAGACAGACAGACAGACAGACAGACAGACAGACGACAGACGACAGACAGACAGACAGACAGATGACAGACAGACAGACAGACAGACGACAGACAGACAGACAGACGACAGACAGACAGACAGACAGACACGACAGACAGAC
>NW_020949548.1:6181795-6257440 GCF_900497805.2 Vombatus ursinus | reverse complement strand
GACAGACAGACAGACACGACAGACAGACAGACAGACGACAGACAGACAGACGACAGACAGACAGACAGACAGACAAAACTCAGGTTGGTCAGAAAGCCCACATATAGGGACCTTGGAAGCCCTGGAGAATAGCAGATACCAGTGACCAGAGATAGCATGGTACCACTGTACTTAAACTGGGATGACCCAAGGACTCTAAGGTCCCTAACACTCCATCCTGAGTTGTCAAATACGGCCCTGAAGATATAGTACTCTGAACTTCAGTGATCCAAGGGCCCAAACCCTGAGAAGAGGCCAGTACAAGAACCCAGAGGAACAAGGTAACCAAGGAGGAATGAAAACTCCACCCGAAATTGTAGCTGAAGGAAGATTTTGATTATGGAGCAAAAATCCATTTTAGGAACTAAAGCTGGAAATATGAGTAAATCAAACAAAATGCTGGCCAATATCAAAATAAGTTACAAATATAGAGGTACATGAATAACTTAATGAGCAAGCAGAGTTTCAAATGGAAAAAATTCAAAGAAAAAAAAACTCCCATAAGGACTACATGAATACCTAGAAGAAATGGAGAAAGTGATAAACAATCAAATAAAAGTTCTGTGGCATAGAATGAGAAGTAGAATAAGAAACTCAGAAGAGAAAAAAATTGAAATTTACCCAAGAACTCCCTAAAAAGATGAAACAGAAATCAATTACTCCATGATACTAGAAGGAACATTAGAACAAATTGAAAAGATTGAAAAAAAAAAAAAAGAAAAGATAATGTGAGAGGCTGATATCAGAAACAACTTACCTGGAAAATAAGTCAAGAATTTTTAGACTCCCTGAAAAGATGATTTAAAGGAGACTATATACTATATTTCAGGAAATCATAAATAAATACTCCCTACATCTATTAGTATCAGAGTGTAAAATGAGGGTAGAAACAATTCATTGATGGCCTTCTTAAAGGAATCCCAAAAGAAAAAGTCCCAGGAATGTCAGTTAAAATCTGGAGCTCACACACGGATGAAAAAATCTTGCAAATGTTCAAAAAAGAAGCAGTTCATTCAGGATCAAACAAGACTTGGGAACTTCTACAAAAATAAAAGGAGATGTTATAATATAATATTCTCAAAGTTGGTGTACATAGATTTACAACCAAGAAAACCTTAGCCTGCAAAGTTGAACATAATCCTACAGGGAGAAATTGGATCTTTAATGGAATAGAGGGCTTTTAAGTCCTCAGGACTTCAAGGTCCATTTTTACCCTAGGGTAGTACTTCTGATGAAACAGATCAGAACTAAATAAAAACTTTAAAATATACACGTAAGAGTTTAGAGAAACCTGGAAAGGTAAATTCATTTAAGCCACTACATAGATTGGTTTGATGATATATTGTTAACATTCTAATAAAGGGAGAAGAAATGCATCCCTTCAGCATCTTAATTTTGTCAAGGGGCATAGATGGAGATAAATGAGAATAACAGAAATCCTAGGGGTAGAATTACCCTATTTTGATAGTCTGAAGAAGAGAAAGAGAGAGTAAAAAGAAGAAATTAGTTTAGAAAAGAGGAGGAAAAAGGTATGGATCCTTGTATTTCTCCTAATTTGGTATAAGAGATTACACAAATAAGGAGGAATGGGTGGGGGAATGAAAATCTGAACTCCCTCAGTCTTATCTAAAATAATCAAAGGTGGCACACACACTTTGGTGCAGAAATACATCAAACAGCACAGAAACAAGTAGGGATGGGAGAGTTGTGTGTTAAGTAGGGTAACAACAAGGAATGAATATTTGTTGTTGTTGTTCAGTCATTTCCAGTCATGTCCTACTCTTTGTAAGCTCATTGGAGGTTTTCTTGGCAAAGATCCTGGAGTGGTTTTTCATTTCCTTCTCCAGCTCATTTTACAGATGAGGAAACTGAGGCAAACAGGGTTAAATGACTTGCCCAGGGTCACAAAGTTAGTAAATGTCTGAGGCCAGATTTGAACTCAGGAAATGTGTTTTCCTGAATCCAGACCTGGCACTCTATCCACTGTGCCACCTAGTTATCCCAGGAATGAATAATCACAAAGAAAGTCAAACTTTCTGATCTTGAAGGGGGGGGGGATTGTGGGGAATGGGGAGAGAAGAAAAGAAGTGCAATTTTGGAGGTATCTTAGATTGCTTCTTAGATAATTGGGGAAATGGCTGAATGGATTGTGCTATATGAATATGATGGAATTTTATTTCACTGTATTAAGTGATGAAAGAGATGATTTCACAGAACCTCAGGGATACTATCTGATGGAGAGTTCAGTGAGCAAAACCAGGGCAACAATTTAAACAAAGAGAGCAACACTGTAAAGAGAAAAAAACGGGCAGCTAGGTAGTGCAGTGGATAGAGCACAGACCCTGGAGACAGGAGGACCTGAGTTCAAATCTGACCTCAGGTACTAGCTGTGTGACTCTAGGCAAGTCACTTCACCCTGATTGGGAAGGAAAGAGGAAGGAAAGGAAGGAGGGAGAGGGAGAGAATATGAATCAGTTCAATGATCAACCATATCTCCAGAGGACCTCAATGGAGCATGTTACCCCACCTCCTGACATAGTGGATATACTCAAAGTGTAGATATATGGTCAGATGGCAAATCTGTTTTTGCTTAACTATACTTATTTGTTTCAGCTTTTTAAAATATTTCTTTTTCTTGGCTTTTAATTGGAGTGGGATAAGGAATGGGAGGGTTTTCAAGACTGGTGCAGAAAAAGAGATCCACTGTAAGATTTTTTTTAATGTATAGAAGAGAATACTAGGAAGTTCAGAGGGAAACTGAGAAGCCAGATAGTTTTAAAATAAATATATGGAATGTTTTACTTTTTTTAACCAAGAAGTATGAAATGGAGATTCAAAGTTTCATATAGAATCATCTTTTTTATTTTTTGGTGTGATGAAAGAAATGCTCTTTTTTGGGTGTTAAATGGTCAGAATATATTTTAAGATATAAATAAATACAATAATCTTCACATATGAAAAAGAGCTCATGCTCATTTGAAAAACATTACGGATAAGAAGAATAGAAGATTATAAGCAGTATCACCTCATAAAGGACAGAAATCAGTAAAGGGAGAAATGATCCTTTAGATTCCTTCATGTAAAACTCAGCTAAGCTAGATCATCCCCAAGTATTTTTGGTTGAAATCCAAAAAGCATCAAATACAACAAAATGGAATAGATTAGTGGGCATTTCAACTCAATAAGGTCCTTAAGCAGTTTTGTACATGTATATATACTATGTTTCTGTATTCCCGGTATTCAGTAAATATTTTTTGCTTACATTTATTTAATTTAATGGCACTGCAGTGTTAATAACAGTAATAATAAAACTACCATATTGGGGCTCCACAATGTTACTACTTTATATAGTGAGTAAGGAAGTAACAATGGAACTTATGAAGTCAGGGAAAGAGATTAGATCTCTCCAAACACATACAGAAGAAATAGGTCCCCAACATGGTACTTTTGAAAAGCATTTAGCAATCAATTTTCAATATATCACACATAAGGAGAAATTCTAAAGAATTTAAAAGATCTAGGACACTACTATTACCAAACAGAAAAGGCAACAGAGAAAGTATCATTCTTTCATTCAACAGACACTTATTAAGCATCTACCATGTACCAGGCATTGGGCTAGATCTGGGAATACAATCAGAAAGAAAAGACCATGGCTTCAAAGTCCTTAACATTTCATCTGGGGAAACTGCATGCACATAAATAAGTAGACACAAAATATTTGAAAATCCAAATACCAGAAAAGTGGGGGTCAGCAGTCTCAAATGATACAGAGAAGTCAAGGACAATGAAGACTGAGAAAAGGTCATTGTATTTGGCAATTAAGGAATGACTGATAGATTGGAAAAGAACTGTTTTGCTTGAGTAATGAAGTCAAAAGCCAGATTTTAAGGAGATTAAAAACAGGTAAGAGTAGAAGTGAAAGCAATGAGAATAAACATTCCTACCCATGCCTTTAGAAATTTGGTTGTGAACAGAAGGCAAGATACAGGATAGTAGGTTCAGGCAATGGTAGAACACTGTAAAGGATTTTTGTCTTGTTTGTAGGTTGAATATGTGGGCATGCTTATTTTTAAGAAGCAGGTCACAAGATAGCGGAAATGAGTGATCAGTAATCACAGCCACATGTATCTACTTTATCATCTCAATTCAATCTTTCCAAGAATGGTAACATTTATTAATGTCATCCTTGAAAAAAATCATAAGAAAGAAATAAGTTGGTCAATAAATCTTCAGAGTCAGAGACCTGAGACATATAGAAAATATGAGATTATGCTGTGTCAGTTTTTAATTACTAAATATTTAAATTGTCATAAGCTAGAACAAAAATGTTGAAACAAATGCATCCTTAGGGACTCTTCCAACAAAGTGTTTCCCATGAATGTGCTAAGCTTCCATAATGTATATAAGGTATATGGAAACTTTATTCAGCAGTCTACTGTGTATCAATATCATACTCAGTCACAAAAAGAAGGAAACATGATCACTAAAGGTATTCAGCCTTCCCCCCCCCTTTTTGTCCCCTTAAGATCACTATGTTCTATGATCTTGGAAGACATTGAAGTTTTGAGGGACCACTTGTTTCTATTATCCCTGTTAGAAATAATTAAGCACAGTATGACCCATTCAAAATGGTCAAATACATTTACCTTTCTAGGACTGACTCCTTGTTAGCATTTCAAATATTTGCTGAGCTCTTCACCAGGAATACTTGGAAATCCTCTATTTCTTTCATTAAAGAACCAATTCCTCCCACAGCTATCCCTACATAATTTCATAAGATTATTTTCAGCTTAAACAGACGAGTTAATTTTGGTAGTAAGCCCTAATATTTTGTCTACTGGAATACTGATTCTCAAGATCTACTCTTCTTTAAAGTACTAGCAGCCATGTTTTGTGTGATCCTAACAATAACTCCTTGGTACTTGAATTCTTGCTGCTTGCTTGCAGTACTTTTTTTTTCTTTGACATGGAACTTCTGGATTTGGTCTATGACATTCCTGGGCATATCTATTTGGAGTTTCTCTTAAGAAGTGATTGGTGGGTTCTTTCTACTTTTCCTTTCCCTTGTGGTTCTATTAACTCTGGTTTTTGATTCCTTGAAATAATTATATAGTCTTCTTATGGCTGAAATTTTCAGATAGTCTGAGGACTCTTGAATTATTTCTCCTTGATCTATTCTCCAAGTGAGCTGTTTTTAAATAAGAGATACTTTAGGAGAGGGGTGGAGCCAAGATGGCAGAGTAAAAGTAGTGACTTGCTTGAGCTCTCCCCCAAATCCCTCCAAATACCTGTAAAAAACAACTCTAAAAAAATTCTAGAGCAGCAGAATCCACAAAAGGGCAGAATGAAACAAATTTCTAGCCCAAGACAACCTGGATGGTTGATGGGAAAGGTCTGCTGCACTGGCTGGGAGAGGAGTACAGTTCAGCTTAGGTGTGCAGGCGGAGCCCCAGGGAACCTGGAGCAGGCCTCAGGAAACTGAATCAGGGGCAGCAGTGGTGGTTTACAGACTTCCTAACCCACAAACACCAAAGATAACTTAGAAGGTCAGTGGGGAAGGTCTGTCAGACCTGGGTGAGAGAGGAGCACTGTCCAACCCTGTTCCTAGCACAGCCCTGAGGCAGTGGCTGCTTCCAAAGCTATGGGCCCACAGAGGGTGGGGAGACCAAGCCACCGATCAGAGGAGGATTGCAAGGACCTCTTTGCTAGTGCTGAAGCAGGATTCTCCTGCTTTGCCAATGCTTGGATCTGTATTGTAGCCCTGGGTGGCAGTTCTGGGTTGAGGAGGAGCGCTGGCACGGCAGAGTTTATGGCAGCAGGGGAGAGGGAATCCTCCTCACAGTTCCAAGGCAGAAGAGAGTGCTTGTTGTCACTCACAGACTAGAACACAGGCCAGGAAGGGAGTAAACATCTCTCTTTTGATCATACCACCTTGGAAGAACTGAAAATCTACAGATCCCTAGAAGTATCTCTGAAAACAGCTGCACAAAACTGGGACAAACTGGAAGCAGAGCCCTATTTTAATAGAGAATTAAAAAGTCAGGTAATTGGCTAGGAAAATGAGCAAACATCAGGGAAAAAAACTCAGAATATAGAATCTTACTTTCTTGACAAAGAAGATGAAAACATACAATCAGAAGAAAACAACAAAGTCAAAACTCCTATATCCAAAGCCTCCAAGAAAAAAATATGAATTAGTATCAGGTCATGGAAGAGTTCAAAAAGGATTTTGAAAAGCAAGTAAAAGAAGTAGAGGAAAAACTGGGAAAAGAAATGAGAGTGATACAAGAAAATCATAAAAAATGATTCAACAGCTTGCTAAAGGAGACCCCCCCAAAAAAATACTGAAGAGATACTTTATATTTTCTGATTTTTGCAGGCTTTCATTTTGTTCTATTATTTCTTGTTGTCATCTGAAATCATTGATATCTGATTTAATAAAATTTTCAAGGAATCTGTTACTTCTGTAAGTTTTTGTACCTCCTCTTCTAAGCTACTTCTCCTTCAAATCCCTTTCTTAAAAGTTCTCGTTCTTCCCCATTCTTTCCTCTAAGCCTATTGTTTGTTTTATATGATCATCTTACAACTTTTGCTTCATTTATTCCATGAAATCCAGTAGATTCTGTGGCAAATCTGTGTTTTTCTTGGAAGCTTTGCTTCAGATGATGTGAAATTATTCTCTTTTTCTGGGTTTGTCTCTTAAGCATTCCTGGCTACATAATATTTCTTTATTGTTGATATTTTCTTGTGTTTACTCATTTTCCAGCCTTATTTTTTACATTTAACCATGTCTAATGGCTAGTCTCTGTGCACTGGAAGGAATGATGAGGACTTCATTGATATTGATCTGTATTACCTAGAGTCTGATAAGGAGCTGTTTTCCTCAAGGACCTCAGGAGCAACATGACAAAATACTACATGTTGGAGGTGTATGTAAGGTGGCCTAATCCTGGATGTCTAACCAAAGCGGTCTGTTGTGAGGCAAAATATGTTGGGTGGCCAATGCTGCGGCAGTTTAACTGAAGGAACACTATGATCACTATTTTACAGGTCTGGTCCAAGTCTTACATGCTTCTAAGCCCTATTTTCGGGTTCGAGTTCCCCATCTGCAGGTTATGGGGACCCTTAAGTAGACTCTGGTCCAAGCACTCATCTTCCTGCCTTGGTATACAGTTTCAGGCTCTAAAGTTCCCTGGAATTATGCTTGGTCTCTGAACTGTTTCTCTCCCTGAACTATACTCCTAGGCTGGGATTTTTTATTTGGATTCCATTTCTAGAGTCCATAGATTTCTGCCTGTCTCTTTGTGCAGAACTGGACAAAGAACATGCACTTATTCTAGTTTCTCCTTAGATTTCTTGATGATTTCTCTGGTGCTCTTTTCTTCATCCTTGCTAAAGTAGTTATGAGAAAGCAGGGCGGTGTTGCTTCCACTCACTCTACCATCTTTAAAAGACTCAATTACTTCAGAGCCTCCTAAAGAAAATCTAAAGTCACTCAACAGAGATTGTTCTGGTCATCTATAATGGAAAAAGAGTGAATAAAAAAATGATTATTGTCCAGATGACAACAATGGGACGATTAGCCATTTGAGGTAGTCCCAGCAGTACACTTTTCTTAGACAAACAATGAAGTTAGCCAATAAGCTCACATAGATTTGAATAAAAGGAAACTAGTCAGAAGCTGGACTATTCAGAAGCATATGGGAATTCTTTAGATTTTTCTCAAGCTGCTCCTCCCATGAGAGCTTATCTTTTTATTTTTTTTATTCTCATTTGCATCCTAATGAAGCATGCAAATATGAGACTTGACAAATATATGGATGCAAATCATGGAATAAGCTTTCAAAATCCAAACTGTAGCTGACCCAATCATCAATGGAAAAATCATGGTGAGCATAAGTAGACTGAAGAATGTATTTAAAAAAAACAAATTAAATATATGAATTCATTTAATTTACTTAAAATTATGAATACAGGTATAAAAGATATCACCATCACATATTTCTAGGCAAGGTAGCAGGACAGTCATGAAGTAAAAGTAAAAAAAAATAATAGGGGAATAACTTGTCAAATATCGAAATATGAAATGAAAAAAAAATAGTTCTGTCTCCAGGGCATCATGTTTGATCTATGAGAATTTATGGGAAGACATCGATAAGAATTAAACTATGAGAAGAATGGGTCATTCCTCTTCTGTTACATAAGGCTGCCAGTGCTACATAAGCCAACCCATTTTCCCACCTTCCTCTGAAAGAAATTAGGGAGTGTCCAGAAACAATGGACTATTTTTTTCCCTCCCCAAATAGACTGTTCTTTTCTTTTTATGTTTTAACCATCTCTGCATCTTCCTATGAGCATATCTTAGTGTCTTTAAATATAACAAGTATTGAATATGTACTTAATGAATTGAATTCCCTTTTTAAAAAATGATCTTCATGAGAGTCTGCATTGGGAAGGAAGGGATGACAGGATTAAACTAACAGAAAATTGTAAAGTAGATAAAGTTGGTCTTTTATCACTCTGACCTCACAATTATACTTTCCACCTCACTCCTGCTCCTAGGGGTCCATTATACTCATATTTTCTGTTGCTACTCCCTACCAAAATTTACTTCCAGACCCTTAACAAACATTAAGGCTTAAATGGTTGATAATTGCTTAAGTGATATTCCTCCCAGGGGCACATGCACTTTAATAAAGATCAAAACATTAAAGTCTAAAAAAAATTAAAGTTAATCAATGGCTAAAAGAATCTCTGGGAAAAACAGTGCCCTCCAATATCCCAGACAACCATGAAGGTATTCTGTTCCCATGTAAGAGAGGAAGTGGTATATGATAATTTAGGACAGTGTCTATAAAAGGCATTTTCCCCTAAAAAAATCCTATTATTGGAACCCAAACTTCTTTTTTTTCTTCTTTAAAGAGCTACAAAGGAGGTCAAAGAAAACAATGGGGGACTTGACAGGTATGAATAATTGATAGCCAATTAGGAAGCACAAATCAATAGCCTCCCATCTTCATAATTTTCCCCCATGCCAATAGGCCAACTCTTTGTCTGTACACAGTCAGTGTGGGGAAGAAAAGACAAGATCATCTGAATTCAGCCCACATTTATTTGAGTAGATGAAGCTTCAGAAGTCATGAACATTTATCTGTAGCAAAATCTAGGCAGAGAATAGGTTAGAAAATACATCAATAAGAAGAAATTAATTTATCCATATGGGGAAAGGCAGATGTTTGTTTCCTAGCCTATATCTAGAAGTTATAGATAAGAAAATAGGGACAATCACTCAAATCTTTTCTTTTTTTCAGAAATAGAATACAAAAAAATGCATCTACCCAAACTCTCTGGTTGATTGAACTATTCAGGTAATCACCCCAATTCTCCATGGAAAGAAGGTTGCACCAAAGGAAGTGTTTTTAATAAAAACTTTTGTTTTTGAACCAAGGTCAGACTTGGTGAACCATGAAGGAATAAAATGTGATGGGCAGAATAAAAGGGGATATGATGACTTTTTAAAATGATTGCAAAGGCTGTATTAAAGCCTTTGGCAACTTTCCATCCCTGAGGGTCATTCTAGAGAAGCTTATGGTGGTCCTGACAGAGAGTCCTGCTAAAAATGGGAAAATTCACCAATGACCATCACCAACTCTAGAATCCTACTTTTTTATTTCCCTCTACCCTTGCAAGGTAATGTAATGCAGTGGAAAGAAGACAAGATCAAGATACCTGGGTTCAAAAGTATCATCGTGGCAGGCAAGTCATTTAATTTCTCTGAATCTCAGTGGCCTAATATTCAAAAGGGCATAATAGTGCTTACAAGGTTAGTACAGGAAAATATTCTGTAAGACTTTTCAGTTGTCTTGGTCCTTACCCTTAGAGGAGATTTCACAACAGAATCAGGTATTATCTGTAAATCCTATAGTTATTCGTCTTTTATTACAATATACAAGAAGAAGCTGAAACAAAACATTTGGGAGATGACTTCTCAAGACTGATGAAAGGATAAAGTGATGGGTTTGCAAAGCACTTTGAAACCTCAAAGCACTGTATTAATGCTATTATTGAGGCAGTTAGTTGGTACAAGGGATCGAGAGCTAGATCAGGAGTTAAGGAGACCTACGTTCAAATCTAGCCTCAGACACTTACTAATTGTGTCACTTTGGGCAAGTCGCTTAACCTCTCCCTGCCTCAGTTTCCTCATAAATAAAATGGGCACAATAATAGCATTATAACTTTTGTGAAGCACTTTAGAGACCTACGTAAATGCTATCTATTATTTATTATTATTATTAGAATGTTGAGAGAGTAGGGACAATAAGAGAGAGAATTTAAGGCAAAGGATATTGATAGGTTTCAATTATCAGGGAAAGACAGTGTGGGATATTTGGGTGGTCTAGATGTCAAGCTGCAGCAGGAAGAAGGAAGAGGGTTGGCACTGGCCTCTCCATCGTGGTCATGGGTTTTTACAGAGGAAGAGAAACTAATCTTAATTCCCTCCTTGACTTTGAAATCGCCAGCAGAAGAACTTGTCAGGATCCAATAAATGCCCAGTTCCTATCTGTGACTTGAAAGCTAAAGGGCTGTTTCTAAGAGGCTACTACCAGTGGGCTGACAGAAGTAGGAATATGGCTGCCTGGATGTTTACCTTAGGGAACAATGGTCCAGGAAGAAGGTAGTGCTTACTGTGGAGATAATAAATAGCATCTGGCCATATAACTGCCTGAGTTCAATGTTACTACGAAGTCAGAGGGGGTCAAGGAATCTGCAGTTACCTTAAAAATGTTACACAAATGAGAATTATGATTATGTTATCAATCTCTCTCCTCTCTCTCTGTCTCTGTCTCTCTGTCTCTGTCTCTGTTTCTCTCTCTGTCTCTCTCTGTATCTCTCTGTCTTTCTCCTCCCTCCCTCCTATCTATATCTCTCTTTCTCTTTCACTATTTAGAAGTTCTAGGACTCTCTGCTGCCTTTGGGGGATTTCCAAGAGAAGAGAAATTCAAGCTGCTACTCAAAATAAGAGGAATAAGTGTCTGGGTCAGACTTCTCCTGGTCCCTCAGCAGGACTACAATCTCCTTGCACTAGGAAGAATGACAAATTACGGGAAAATGTATTTGATATAGCTGAAGTATTTTTTGAAAATTTGTAGCAATGAGGAATATCATCTGGTCAATTTCTAGATGTCAAAGAGGAAAACAAAACTGAATTTGAATGCCTCTCCCCTGAAGAAGAAAGCTAGACCAGGTAAGTCACTTTCCTATGTACCACAGGAAAAACAAACAAACAAACAAACAAACCCTACATACCACTAATATAGGAATTCATCAAACCTTCAGGAATTGATCTATATTGGTTCAATGTTTACTCCTACTCCTCATTTCACAGGAAAGACATTCTCCTTTAGTATCATGGCCCTCATAGTAAGTAATAAATATAACAATAAACACAAGCTAAGTATAACCAGAGAGTCCAAGAGAATGCAATCGATCTCTATGGCAATGATCAAAGTGAAAAAAGAGTATGCAAAGTATGTTGTAACATTTAAAACATTGTATTAATATTAGCTATTATCATTATACCCAACTTTGGTTCTGCCATGCTTTGGTTTTCCTCCATATTTTTTCATGAAATAAATATTATTTTAAAAAAATCACAGAGCATACTTCAGTTTAAATGCAAAAAAAAATAAATTATGCTATGTGACGTTTTTAGAAAATGGGCAGAAATGCCACAAATAATACAAATCAAACACTTGAGCATTAGCAACAAAGGTTGAGGGTCACAGGGTCTACGAGTCCAGAAATGAAGGGAGGCAGTGAGGCACAATGTAATAGTGGCTATGCAAATTATATGACCAAGGTTCAATATTTCAACAATGAAATGGTGTGACCATAGACAAGTCACTTAAATTTCCCAGCCAGTTTCTTCAACTGTAAAATGGAGGATGGTTGGATTGGACAACATGGTCTTTGAAGAGTTTTGTAACAGATCCTTGATCAAATGACTTAAACAACTTTCCATTCATTCTGCAAGGTATTAGAAATAAGGAAAAAACCACACATCTCATCTGTATGGGCAGTACAGCCTAGCAAATGAAGAATCGAATTTGGCATCAGGAAGACATAGGTTCAAATCCTGCCTTAGACACTTACTAGTTGTATGATTCTGGGCAAATTATTAAATATGTCTGCATGAGGTTCCTCCACTGTAAAATGGGGAAAATAACAGTACTACTTCCCAAGACTTTGGGGAGAATACAATAATATTTTTAAAGTGTTTTGTAAACCTGAAAGCACAATAAAAAATGTTATCATTATATCTGTTTGCATATTGTCTCCCCAATTAGATTGTAAACTCCTTGAGGGAAGGGATTGTTTTTTTGTCTCTCTTTGTATCCCCAGCACCTAACTCAGTGCCTGGCGTATAGTAGGTGCTTAATAAATATTTATCAGTTGATTGACAACCTCTTTGTGACTGTAAGTTTTATGTGGGCTATGATCTAACGCATATTTTCTGTCAGTTGATTCTCACAATGACACTGTACAGGAGGCAGGCATACTATAATGATTTCTATTTTACATATGATAACACAGAAGCAGAGATTGGCTTAGTGATATGCAATATTGTTCAACTCATAATAGTCTGAGCTGGGGTTTAAACTTAGGTCTCTGCTGGAATCTAGTATGTTTCCCACCTCTCCTTGGGAATACCAACAATTTATTCATGAGTCTCCAAAGTCAGTGCCTCATAGAGGAGTATTTGTCTGATAATAAAGATATGTTTCCCACTATCTAGTGTGCTCCTTTTGAGTAATATAAAATCCTTTAAGCTTATGAAAACAAGACAAAAATACTCCATTCTTTAGCCCACGGTGTCACCTTAGGCAAAAGTATATGAGGGCTTTTTGTTAAAAAGAGAAGGAAATGGGGAGGAGAGGAAGGAGTTGAAGGGGAGGGAGGGAGGAAAGAAAGAAGGTAGGAGGTGAATATGCAGCCAAGAATAATTCTGGACATTCTGAATCATGTTCAATGCGGAGTGAGATCAAACACCTATTCATCCATGATGTTTCACTTAGATGTTGAAAAGTGCATATGCTTTAAAAATTTCTAAAAATGAACCCTTCAAGTCTAGAAATGGTTGCTTGTAAAGCCACTGACAGACTGCTATCAAATGGCCAATTCCTCAAAGGAGCTTGTAGAATCAGGTTCTTCCCCAGTGTCCATTGCTATTAAAACCTGAAACTTTGGGCAGATACAAAGGGAATGGTGATCTCTGAAGTTATTTCTAAACTCCATAGAGATTGTTGTCTCCTTTCATTCTGTCTCCAGCTGTGTTAACATCGAGTACGGATTTCTAGCTGAAGGGATATTATTAGAGGTCATTTACTACAATCTCTTCATTTTTCTTATTAATACAGTAAGGCCCTGAGAGTTTACATGATGTACTACTTAGCCACAGTTAATATATAGCAGAAATAAAACTTGAACTCAGATTCTCTGATACTAAACCCAAATGTTTTCATGCTGTGGGCCTATAGGAGGCCAAAAACAATTTGATTTGGTCAATTCAGAGGAAAAGATCAAAACAGAATTTTGGCATTAGAGTAAAACAAAACAAAACTGTTCGAACTAGGGCCTTTGACACGAAATCTACTA
Organism: Vombatus ursinus; assembly: GCF_900497805.2. NCBI lineage: Eukaryota > Metazoa > Chordata > Mammalia > Diprotodontia > Vombatidae > Vombatus > Vombatus ursinus. The sequence goes on along the minus strand of NW_020949548.1, from coordinate 6,243,742 downwards.
CTCTTTTTTGCTATACCATACTGTCTCCATTTTTTTTATTATAGAGCATTCTAGTTGACTTATAACCCCAGTTCCCTATGGTGATAAATATTTTTGCCTGTTAACACGCTTTGCTAATGTGGTAGATATGTTGACCATCCACCATCCACCAAAGAAGGAGTGTCACAATATGTCTCCAGTTTTCCTTTGTAATTTCAATAGCGAATAATCAATATTTTTTAGCGGTGTCCTCAGCTCCTCCCAGGTTTAGTAATAGTCTACTGAGAAGTTCATACTTCCTAATTATTTGAACGGGATGATGATTTTCCACCCCATAAAACCCACCTAAAGCCTGCTGATAAGAAACATTTCCCAAAAGGGACATGGAATTGATAAGGTAGTTTTCAGTGAATGTGGGGCGTGCTTTGGAATTCTGATGCTTTGGCATCAAGTGCGGTCAGTATTCACCCTTCCCAGGAGGCTGGTCTTCCTTACCTCACTTAAACTTACTCCAAAAAAATTCTACATTTAGTCTGAGTGTTTTGTGGGCTGAACCTGGCAGAACCTAAATGCTAGTTTGGGATATGCACACATGGCTCACGTTGATATGAACATAACATGTAGGCAGGTACCCAAATGCTCAATCTGGCCTTTAAATTTATTTAACAACATGTCATAGTAGAAATCATGAGGTAAACAGGATGTATACTGGAAGCAAGGGAAAGATTGCGGTTTCATACCAGAGGTCCTGTGTTAGGCCTTTCATAAGGCATCTCTAAAATAACTTTAAGAGAGTATAGGCCATAGGATTTTTTTTTTAACTATGATGTACCCAGAAGCTGCCCTCTATGGGTGACTATTGGATACTAAACTTGGTTAACTGCATATAAAGGAGAAAGGATTTTTTTTCCTTTTGTAATAAGAGATTTGATAGCTAGGTAGCCTAGTGCATAAATGCTGGACTTGAAGGTGGGAAGATCTGAGTTTGAATCCTGCCACAGATACTTGCTAGCTGTGTAATCCTGGGCAAGCCACGTAACCTCTCCTAGTTTCACTTTCCTAATGTATAAGATTGGGGTGATAATAACAGCATCCACCTCTCAGGACTGTTGTGAGGATCAAATGAGCTTACATTTTAGGAGGCAACTAGGGGGTTCAATGGGCACAGTGCTGGACTTAGAGTCTGGAAAACCTGAGTTTAAATCCAGTCTCAGACACTTACTAGCTGTGTGACCCTGGGCAAGTCATTTAATCTCTGTTTGCCTTAATCCATTGGAGAAGAAAATGGTAAACCACTGTAATATCTTTGCCAAGAAAACCCCATGGAAGTGTGGTCCACAGAAGAGTCAGACATGACTGAACAACAACAAAGCATCAGAAAGTATATGTACCTCAGCCACATCTGGGAAGGAAAACTGTGTGCAGGTAAGGCAATGAGCATACATCAAAGCAAATCTGAAGGGCTTCTGTGTTGGTTGTGATATTGCTGAATCCATTCTCAGAACTCAAAGAGAAATATCCCATGAAATCTAAGCCAAAAGCCTAAATGAAAATAGGACATGAATTTGAGAGAGGCAAGGTGTCCCAGGCTTTGACAAATCTGTGAGAAGCTCACAAACATTGGTAACGTAAAAAAGTCATAGCTATGGGCTGAACCAATGGTAGAATGTCAATTTGCGATGGTTACTGACAATCCCTATTTATCCTTATACCTCAGCTATTAAGGGAACTTCTGAGAAGAGGTCAAATTCCCTGATTTCTACCAGTTATTGAATTTGTAGCACCTCAAGCTTTTGGGGGTATAGAAATCCTGGGATTCTGACTACAGGGGAATTCTTAACTCACTAATGAACACGCTAATCTAGCCTAAATTGAAGGACCATGTGTATGTGCTACCAGGGGAATCCACCAGGTGACTCACTGAGCTTGGAGTCAGGAAGATGTTTGCTATGTCTGTAATTCTTATTAATTCACAACTTCTCTCTTCCTCAATTTTCTTATATGAAAATAGATCAAATGATAGATACGAAGTGATATGAAAACTTTAGATTCAAGAAGACCTGAGTTCAAATCCGGTCTCAGACACTTGACACTTACTAGCTGTGTGACCCTGAGCAAGTCACTTAACCCTGATCACCTCACCAAAAAGCCAAAAAACCAAAAACAAACAAAACAACCCGAAAACTTGAAAGCACTCTTTAAAACATTGCTGCAAAATCTTTCCATTTAAGCCCATAAATCTCTCATACTGAATGGAGAACTTTATTGGAGTAAGTTAAAGTGAGACAATGAAGTGATATAAGTACTAATTATTATTATTATCACTATTATTATTATCATACCCATCTTTCAATAATTAATTTTTTACTGTAAAAATAGAATTCTTAATATAATTCTAAAAGTGTAAAGGAACCAACTATTCCTATAAAGAGGATACCACTGGATGACATCTTCTAAACTTTGTTGGGCATATCTGGATATGCCTTTTGCAGTGCTTAACTCAGTACCAAGTACACAGTAGGTGTTCAATAAATGCTTATTGACTTCACTGGACTTGGACATTCCAAGGAAGGAGAGGAAAAAATCAACAAGAGAGAGTATAAGAACACGGTCAAACCTCCGCTTCTCTGTTCAACCCTCGCTCTCTCTTCCAGAGACATCAAAGCCCAGCGGTAAGACAAAAGTCAAGATATTAAGCGATAGACTGGGATGAATTAGATAACCTTGGTGTCTCTGATGCCTGACCAAACTCTAAGTGCTCCACAGCACCTGCTGCAGCCGCCTTCACGGCAGTTGGGACAAATTGTTCTCATCCACCCATTATACCAGGGAAGTCTTTTCATGCTTAGGGTAGACATCCCCCCAACTCATTGATGGGTTTGAGGCCTCCCACTTACCCTCAACCCAGCTTAGCCTGTCTGCTGTGATAGGGTGTGGCCCCTGCACATTACAGCTTCTTGGAGTCACAGGTGAGAGTTGGGTGGCAGATGGACACCAAAAGTGGATGAGAAGCCTTCAGCAAACCCTCACACTGGACACCATATACACTCCCATTACATCATTACAAAGGCCCTGGACCTGTCAGGCTTTCTATTTATCTTGATCCCATTATAATGACCTAGCACCGTGTTTTCTTTGCTCAGCGGTGACGTGCCATCATCATCTCTCTAGGTTGAATCTAGGATTCAGCTTCAGACCATCACTTAATGCTATCTCTACTCAATGTGCCAACAGCTCATCTGTTAACTGCTGTTTCAATGGTACCTGATGGCACAATGGATAGTGCATTGGGCCTTGAGTCAGGAAGACCTGAGTTCAAATCTGAACTAGTTGTAGGACCTTAACCAAATCACTTAACCTCTAAATAGGGAGAATAAGAGCACCTACTTCAACAGGGTTGTTGGGAGGATCAAATAAGATAATATTTATAAAAAGCACTTAGTACACTGTTTGTCACATAGTAAATGCTATGTAATTACTTATTCCCTTTTTCTTCTCCCCTCTCTTCCCTTTCCCAATGGTACCAGTTGAACAATGGCAAAAAATATAAATGACACTTCTATGGGAAAATCATTAACTTTTCAATCAGGCCAATGAGATGGGATCATTATCTTGGTCTTAGAAAGATTTCCTATAAAAGGTAAAGTGTGTCAATGGGGAAATTTTTTTACTGTGGGCACTGGGTTTATAAGCTGACCAGAATACTCTGTAATCAAAAACTAAGACAGCACGGCATGGTAGAAAGAGTAGGAGATCCTGTGCTAAAGACCTAGTTCGAATCCTACTTCTGTCATTTGCTATCCATGTGACCTTAAACAAGTCACTGAAACCCTTTGAGCCTCAGTTTTCTCATCTGCAAATGAGAGGATTTGATTAGTTAGCTTCTAAATGGTCTCTTTCAGGTCTAAGTCAATCTTTTTTGAGAAGAAAAAAAAAAGAAGTCCTTTGTCAGGATCCCTTTCACAGGAAGACCCAATGGACACAGTAAGACCCTTTATCACAAAGTTAAAGGATGAAATTAGTCATTGCTAACTATTGTTTCATTGCAATGAAAAATTTCTTTTCCCTCAGGCACTGTGATCGCAAAATAAATAATTAAACAAGAAAACTTCCAACCTCATCTTTATCTGATTCAGCCAAAGCTTGTTTTCACTTACTTTCAATTGACTATAATACTAATGGCACTTTGAAAAAGTAGAAGCGCTCATCCACGCTTTCTGGTAAGTTGCATATCTTATCATTATTTCGTCACTTCTGGTTAAATCCAATGCTCATAAATCTTCCATAGGCAGTATAGTCGGCTCCTAATGAAGGCCTTAAACTTTGAATAAGAAGCACTCAACTGAGGTACTTTAGAAGTGGTCTTTCATGCAAACTGCTGAGGATGCTTGAAGTACTTGCTGTCCAAATGACTTGGGGAAATTAATGATCCAAATTAAAAGTAAAAACTTCTCTATTCCTTCCTTGAAACAAAATCAGGATGAGTTAAAAGTAAAAAATTGCCTGTGAGATTAGACTTGCAATCCACTGCTAACAATGCTTTCCTAAGAGAACCAATAAATCAGCATTATTCAAAATTCCCAGGGTTCATTAGGAAGAGCAATTGTGTTAGTCAAAGGTAATGGATTTTAGGCTATGACTTGAAGACCTTACCCTGCATTGTGAAGGTTTCTTTGTTGAGGAAACTCTGGAAAAGGGCTGTGATTTCTTCAAAGACAAGATGTTACTTGTAGAGTGATCAATCAGCAACCAGGGCTTTGGTTATCAGGTTTCTGTGGATAATGATGGTCTCTAAAAATCAATTTCTGAGATTGGGCCAAACCACATAAGATATAGAACTAGAAGACAACTTAGAGATCATTGAATCCAGCACCTTTATTTAGCAGAATGGGGGAAATGTGGCAATGGGGAAAATGAGGAAAGCAGAAGTTTCGTCGAAAAAAAATTACAGAACCAGGATTCATATCCATATCTCCCAGCTTCAAATTCAACACTTTTTTTTCATTCATATGAAACACTAGTCACTTCATAGAATAAGGAAGGGAGGATATGCTTTTGTTATTTAGTTATCCTTTTCCTTTCCTGTTTCACAAAATCAGATAATCTAAGAGTTAGACGAAAACTAAGTGGTTACTAGGCCAAACTTGGGACAAGAATCATCCCCAAAACATGATCACGTAGACTCTACTTGAAGACATCTAAAGAGAATGAATCTACTTCTTCCTAAGTCAACCCATTTCACTGTCAGGAAGTTCTCATAGTTAGGAAGATTTGGGTTATTGTTTTGTTCTACATTGAGCCAAAATTCTACCCACCCACTGTTTCTAGGTCTCCCATTTGCATGAAGTAAGCAAATCAGGTCTTTTTGATGTAAAAGCCATTCACATACTTGAAGACTGTCATCTTTCACCCCCTACCCCCCAAGACTTCTGTTATCTGTGGTAAACAGTCCCAGTTTCTTCGACTGATGCTCTTATAGCACGGGCACCAGTGTCTCACTATCTCTCACCATCTTAGTCACTTTTTTTGTGGACACCCGAGCTTGCCTTTGACTCTGCTAAAATAGAACACTCCAAATAAGGTACAATCAGGTTGGATCAGAACAGAATTTTTGCCTCCCTTGTCTAGATATGTTTCTCTTAATGTTGCCTACGTTAGTGATAGAGTTTTCTTTTGTTAGTGTTTGAGAAAGCAAAATATAGGTGGGTATGCCAGAGACCAGGAACATGCCTTGAGTTTCACAGAGAATTTAAACTACTTGAGTAAATGTAAATAGCAAAAGAAGCTCCAACCATCCCATGGGAACACTTGCATGTGACCCTGGGCTATCACTGACACTGTGCCTTCTTTGTTCTGTTTTTATATAATATCTGACCTGGCCTGGGGCTGGCACAGGGATCCATTACTCCATTCTGTCCTCTTGCCGCCAAAGACTAGGTCTCATGAGTAAACTCCCCAAACAACCCAATTAACCTAACACACCCTGATGCACCTATCATAAAACCAAGCTGGCATGGGCTCCTCTTTCTTTAGTATCTCAGAGTTTTTTCAGAGTCCGCTTCCTCACAGTTGGCATACCAGGGCAGAACAGATCTAGCTGGTAGAATACTGGGCCTCCCCTGACAAATCTTGTGTCCCTACACAATAATAAAGTAGAATCATATATGTAGAGTTGAGAAGGATATCAGAAGCCAACTAACCCAACATTTTCATTTTACAGGTAGGGAAATAGAGGTAGAGAGAGGTAAAGTGATTTGCCATAAGGTCACAGAGCATCAAAGGTGCGAATCCAACTACAGAGACACTGATTTTATACTTTAATTTACATACAATCCATTAGGTAAAGTATGGGGGAAACAAATAGGAAGAAAAACATGATTTAAAAAAAATTCTATCTCTGATGTCCAGATAGGAAAGAATTTTTTAACAAGGAAAAATGAAACATTGCTCAATCTCAAAGAGCTGATGTTCTATCAGGAAACTGCATGGACACTTAGTAGTACCTTCAAAGCAAATGTAAGGTAATCTGGGAAAGAAACCTTAGCAGGTGGGAGGATCAGAGACTCAGAGCTGGAAGGAATCGTGGAAGCCGCTGAATCTGATGTCTTCATTTTACAGATGAGAAAACAGGCCCAGAGTAGTTAAGTGAATTGCCCGGGTCCCAAAGATTATAAAAGTCTGATGCATGGTTTGAACCCAGATCTTGCTGACCTCAAGCCCAGCATCCCATCTGATGCTGATGCTGTCAGAGAGAAGTTTTATGTAGAAACTAAAACCTGAGATAAGGTTTGAGGAAAGCTAAGGATGCTGAAAGGCAGAGATGAAAAAGGAATGCATTCTATGCCTTTGAAAAGGTACAAAATTCCCCTTCAAAATAGAAAATGGAATGGAACATCCTGTAGGACGAACATTAAGAAGTCCATCTTGGGTGGATTATGGAAAACACTGAAAGGGAAAACATTGTAAGTCTAGATAAGTCATCTGAGGCCAGATTGTGAAGGACTTTCGGTGTCCAAAGGAGAAAGAATTTCATACTAGAAATAACAAGATAAGTAGAGTTTATTGAGCAAGGTAATGACATTGAAAAAACATATTACTCTGTTCTAGCCCATCTCTCTCCATTTTATCAACGTGCATAGCATGAAAGGGCAGCTAGGTGATGCAGTGGGTAGAGTGCCAGGCCTGGAAACAGGAAGACTCACCAACCTGAATTCAAGTATGACCTGATACTTACTACCTGTATGACCCTGGGCAAGTCACTTAAACCATTTTGCCTCAGTTTCCTCATCTGTAAAATGAGCTGGAGAAGGAAATGGCAAACCACTCTACTATCTTTGCCAAGAAAACCCCAAATGGGGTCATGAAGAGTCAGACATGACTGAAATGACTGAACAGTAACAACAACAAACAACGCAGAACGTTTTGCTGATAATGTCTTGGGGGACGCTTAGGGGCACAGCTTTATAGCAGGGTCTCCTAGAATTTGTCCAGTGATAAGAATCAAACTCAATAGATTCTAAAGACTCTTCCCTTTTCCCTTTCTTAAAGTTTGAGACAATGTTTATCCTTTTCCAGTCCTGCAGCTTCCCTCCCCATTTCCAAGATGTTGTTTCCAGGACAACTTAGACTGGCTCAACCATTGGCCCTGGCCAACGGCCTCAGCCATTGGCCTGCAACCAGAATATGTTCCACATCTTGATCTGGTAGATTAACCAGACACTACCTGTTAGTCCCCTCATTTCTTTCATATTTCTGTTCTTTATTAATCAGCTTTTTTGTATCACTGCTCATTCTAAGAGCTTCTCTTTGAAATAGAAAAGAAGTTCACAGAGTTGAATGGTTCAGCTTCTCCCCAAGATTCAGCCTCTGCTGTATCCCTTCTTTGATCTGCTTCAAATACCCAAAAGAGCAACAGGCCACTTTGAACATCTTTATCATGCATTGCTTGCATCAGTTCATTCTGTGTTTGAGTCATCCTAATAAAATTATGCGTGTGTTTACATACACGCATACATGTATATTTCTCTGTATGTGAGTATACACAACATTATCAGACTATTAATAGTATGTCAAAATTCTTGGAGTAGTTTTAAGCTCTTAAAGCTTAATATATTTATGCATATAGACATACACATATATTTATATCATATATACATGTATGTGCATATTAACGTTTAAATTTTTATTTAATATATTTAAATATAAATGTATATTTAAATTAGCAATATTTATTTCCTCCATTGAAAGAAAAGATGGAAAAAAACCTTGAAACAAATATGCATAATCAAGGAAAATAAATCTCCTCATTAACCATATGTTGTTATTGTTGAGTCCTTTAAGTCATGTTCAACTCCTTGTGACTCTGTTTTGGGGTTTTCTTTGCAAAGATACTGGAAGGGATTGCCATTTGCTTCCCCAGCTCATTTTACAGATGAGGAAGGTGAGGCCTATAGGGTGAAGTGACTTGCCCAGGGTCACACAACTAGTGACTGTCTGAGGCTATCTTTGGACTCATGAAGATGAGTCTTCCTGATTCTAAGCCTAGTGCTCTCTCCACTGTACCACCTAATTGCCCCCATGAGCCATATATAAAATATATTTCTCATTCTACACCCTGAGTCGATTACCTCTGTGTAGGGAGGGAAGACATTATGGGCTCTCTAGAACCACGAAAGGTCATTGAATTCATCAGAGTTCTTAAGAATTTCAAAGTTGTTTGTCTTTACAATATTGCTCATGTTGTACTCCTGGCATATTTCTTACAAGGCCCCGGTGCTCTTCCATATTCTTTTTCAGTTACTTGCTCTTCATTTTATAAATGTCTCTTAAAAAGCTAAGACAATGACTCAGTTCTCTATATATCTTTATCACTCTTTTTAGGCAGCTCCCCCTTTTTTCTATTCATTAGAATCCTTTCTGCTTGTATCTTCAGAATTTCATTCTCAAAAATTCCCATCTTCTTTGGGAATGGCTTCCCCTGAAAAATACTGGGCAATTGGATACTACCTATCCTTTCCCAGTGCCCTTTCCAATTTGCTTTCCAAGAATCTAGGGTGCACAAAAAAAACTATACCTATTTTATTCTTCTTTATCACAAGCATTGTAATGGAGTAGAATTACTTTCCTCCAAAGTTCCTATTAGAATCAGATCAAGAATAGTTCCTTTTGTTATATCCTCAATATTTTAAAGGAATGAAATTTGAATGAAATTATTACTTGTCAAGTCATGAATCTATCATGTTCTTAGATTTGTAGACAGAAAGAGAGGGAGGGAGAAAGAGGGATGAAAGGAAGAAGGAGACAATAGACAAACTCCAGAAAAGTCTAGGTAGCTGAAAACTCCTATCAATAAACTATCATATTTCTATTACAGGTATATACCATTTCCCTAACTACTATCTAATTCTCCTTTTCACATAACCTATAACAGGTACCTATAATAATATAACTTCTCTTTCTCCACTCATTTATTTTCACCCAGTTGGTCTCTATCACACCCCCACCTCCTTTTACCAGGTTCTCGGATTTCCTAACACAAGTAAGTAAATTATGTAATGCATAACACTACTCAAATGTCCATCCCAATATATATTCTTTTTCTTTTGAATAAAGTATACACTTTAAGTGAGATATTCCATTCATGAATTCAATCCTATCAAGTCTCAGCTGTAACTGTGAGGTCCAATTTGTCTTCTTGAATTAGGATCCCTAGTACTTTCTGTTTATTATTCATTTGTTATTTTGTGTATTTTTTCCCAAGGCCATGAGTTTTATTGCTGATTTTCATGCCTCTTGTCTCCTGTGAATTACTAGTCCTCTTTGCTACTATTTTTTCCATTGTATCTACCATTATTTGTGGTACCAGATGTCAGACCTATAAGGACAAATTCCCCCTTCCTCTTCCTTTTTCAATTTAAATCTTTCCTGATTAGATTTATAAGACTCCAGGGAAAATACACTTTTCACAGCTATTATAAGTTGCACTCCATGTCTAGTCAAGAGCCTGTCATTCTAACATTTTAACCCATGGTGCATTAATATCCCATTGTCAGACACCACTTTACTTACCAGCTGTGCACTTCCCAAATCTACCTGTCTCTTCTGAATCCCTTCCCTTCAATTGTTAGTAGTGCCCTTAAGTCTTCAGTTCCTGCCTCCCCTTCTCCACTCCAGGAAATAATCATCCTTCACAATGCTTTCTAGGTTCCTTCTGATAATATCATTTGTCCTCACATGAATCACCAGAAGTGAGTGATAGTCATCAGACTTGACAATTCTCAGGAGGCTCTCTGTCATGCCCCAGATATATTCCCTAGGAAGATAATGCACATCTCTGTTGTTTATGTCATCTTAACAAATAGCTGCTTCAGTACCCCTCAACGGGGAGTCACCAACCAACACTCTTCTCTTCTTCTTCTGACCATTACTGAACGACCTCTGCCTGATGGCACCTGAGGATTCACGTGATTATCCCTTAGAGAACAAAACGCTATTTCCTCTAGGGATTGTCCAGCTCCCTCCTCTACACAAAAGCCTCAAACCTATTATACGGCTCTAAGTGTTCAGTGGTACGCTTTTTTTTTACTTACTCCTCTTCTACCCTGCAATCTGCTATTATAGGTAAGAATTCCTTTGTTCTTCTTTGTTTCCTCCTTGAAATTTGTCTTCCATTATTTCAAGAAATCTTCATTCCCTCTTTACCTGGAGAATAGAAAAGTTTTTCTGCAGCCCTTTCGCCTCATAGGATGGAAGCCATTTTGCATTTAGGTATTCCATAGTTCTGGTGGAAATACAAAGAGCATGGTCACAACAAATGGCTGAATTTTTGTTCTCCTACCTGCTGGCTTGAAACAAGATGCTTTATAGAACTTTTGTAGTTCTGCTGGCTAATCCTTTCGGCTAACTTCTATAACAAACTGCCTGTACAGTGTGAAACATAATACATGAGATGCAAATGTAATATCTCTTCATCTCATTTCACCTTGCTTCTGAACATGAGATAACACCTTGGGCTGCTAGTTGCTATTAAAACTGCAAGTGACCTTGGGCAAGACATTTAATCTTTCTGGGCCCCTGTTTCCTCATCTGTATAATAAGCGCATTTGACTATATGATCTCTGACATCCCTTTCAGGTCAAAACATATGATTCTATGATTAAATATCATTGAACTCTAGACTTTCTATTGCCTTCATCATGGTGATGATGGCGGGTGGGGTTGCACACTGAGGCGTAAATGACTTAATAGATGGAAGCAAACAAGATACAAGGTCACAGGGAAATAGAAGATGCAATCTAATTTTCTAATGAGCTATATCCAACTTATTTCTCTTTGTCACTCAACTGATCTGGACTCTTGGTTCTCTGTATCCTCTGGCTAGAGTGGCAATTGAGCTTTGAGTTATTCAGAAGTCAGTACAAGTTAAGACACATCCAAGCAAGTCAAAATTTTGTTCCTTAATGAGATCTACCCACTTCAGTTCACCTTGCCTCTGATCTTTCTATATATAGCACTCTGCTTTCCTGAACATTGGGCACTCTGACCCAATTGTAGAAGAACGTGGAAGTTGGACTGGCTTGCTATACTTAGAAGACAGTAATCAAAACATAGGCACAAAGTGCACCAGGACACAGAATACGGCACAGAACAAAATTGAGATTTCATCTCATTTCACCTAGCCAATCCTCTCCATGTATTATGCTCTTAAAATGTTCTAAACCTGGTCTGTAAAAGTCTTGTTACTTTAAAATATGTTAACGATGTTTCAATATAATTCTATATCAATAAAGTTGATAACTTTGTAATTCTGTGTATTTTGTTTTATGCATTGAAAAATATCATTCTGGGAAAGGATTCATGGGCTTCATCAGATTACCAAAGAGACTCATGACACAAAAAGGTCATAAACCCCTGCAAAGTTATACCTTGCTGGACCCTAATAAGGTCTTACCCCACTTTGGAGGTGTCATTGAGGTGAGGCAGGCTTAATTTCCGTAGCACAAGAGACAGACAAAGCCCAAGCACTCAAGGCCTAGAGGCATGATACACAAGGACACAGATGAAATCTAATTATCTAATAAGGTCTCACCTCATTTCACCTTGCTGCTGATTTCCAGATAACTAGCTCCCTACTCCCTGGCAATAGAAACTGCTGGTTCTTTCTTCTAAGACATCCAAGAGCAAAAATAACACCTGGTGTATATACTTGCTATTTTGCTGGTGCATTAAGGGCACAAAGTAGAATATGGAGGCAAGGAACATTGTTATATTGTGTCCTTGGTACCCAGTACAGTGATTTGCACATGTTAAATGAAACAGATGTCTGTGTTCTGGGAGGGCTTACATTACAGCTGGAAAATCCATCCATTCACTCCTACATATACACATTCATATATAGTACGCATGTGTTTATGCATATATGTAATATATATTATACCCATATATTAAACCATAACAATGAGATGAAGAGATATTACATTTGCATCTCATGTATTGTGTTTCACACTGTACAGGCAGTTTGTTATGGGTTTTTTCTTCCTAGGGAAAAAAAAATGAACTTCATGATGTCTGATCCAATTTGTACACAGAGTCTTAGGGGAATAACATATTAAAGTGTAACCAGTGAATGATCATTTCTTGAAGATGAGTCTTGAATTAGATCTTAAAAGAGCAATAAGTATTGACAGCAACCAGTTAGTAAGTAAATCCTAAACCTGACAAGTAATGGAAACCACTATACAAAGCCTAAAGTTCCTACATGTTGCTAGAGGGTAATAAAATAACTGGCTCCCTCAACAGCTCCATAAAATTCTGTAGTACTAAAATCCCACCATTCCTCCTTAGTAATAATTCCCATATTTCTATATCTAGAAAGATCTAGCTAGAAAGATCTAGCTAGGAGTTCAAAGCTGAGTGCTTATTTTTGTCACTACTGGGCATTCTTGAAGATACTACAATGGTTTTCTAAGAATTATGATTCCAGGTATTGATGCCATGAAGGTTTTCAATGGAACCATACTTCTTGGGGATCCTGATGCTTATTTATATATTGAATGACCCATTTCTTCTTTGCTTATGTTGGGATTATGTGTTTTCTGCTTCCTTTTAGGGCTCTACATGTTTTCTACCTCTTAGAGAACAGACTTCCCTCGAAGTGGATATTATTGTCTTTGAGTCCCTTTGAAGGACTAAGGAATTTGGAGATTTCCACCTAGTCAACTTAGCAATAAGCAAAAAAGCAGTGATGATTAGCAGACCACACATGAGTATATTCCCAGTTTTCATATATCTCAAGTCCAATTCAGTTCACAAAGAATCAGAATTTTAGAAGGAACCTCAGAGACCATATGTTCTAATTTATAGCCCCCTCCAAAATCCCCATTATAACACCTCAGCAAAGCGCTCATCTCACTTCTGCTTATACAATTCAAGGTGAGGAAATCAACCACCTCTCTAAACAACCTATCCCACTTCTGGTTCCCTGCAAGTGTTTGGAGTTGTTTTCCTGATATCAAGCCTGACTTTGCTCCTTTGAAGCACATTCCTTGTGACCCTGTTTTTGTCCCCAGGGGCTAAATGGAACAAGACTAACCTCTCCTACACATGACTGTCCTTCAAATACCCAAAGCCAGTTATCCTGTTCCCACCACCTTCCCCAGTAACTCTTAAAACCCCCAGATTTAATATGCCCACCTTCTTCAACCTGTCCTCATATGAAATGGACTCAAGGCCCTTGCACCACTCAGGTGGCCAAAATCTAGATTCTCTCCAGCTTATCAATTACTTTTTTTCAAAAAAAATTATTTATTTTATTATTGATTTATGTAATAAAACAAACATTTCCATAACACAGTATAATAAAAAGATGATTGCATATGAAACTGCAAATCTGTTGCACACAACTTGCTATTCCTTTTAAATATATAATAGCTATCATGTAAATTTCTTTTTTTTCCCTCCCACATCCTACCCTTGAGATGGCTACCATTTGACACAAATGTGTGTGTCTGTCTATACACATACACACACACACATATATATTATATATATGTATATGTAGCAAAATCATTCTATACATCTATTTATCAGTTCTTTCTCTAGATGCAGACAACTTTTTCCTTCATATGTTCTTTGTAGTATCAATTCCCTTCTTAAAGCTTTTGTCCTGGAATTGAATTCAATATTTCAGATGAAACCTGCTAAGGACGTAACACATTGGGTCTGTTACCTCCTTTTTATGAGAAGCTATGCCTCTCTTACTGCTACCCAAAATTCCACTGTCATTTTGGCTGCCTTATTAAATTCATATTGAACTTGCAGTTCACTTTTACCCCCAGATCTAATTTAGGCAAACTGCTATCTAATCAGACCTTCTCCATCCCTAGTGAAGCTGATGAAAGACACCATTTAAGAGACATGATAATGGCAAAGGGTACAGCCTGTGAACAGGCATACAGACAATACTGAGCTAGATGCATCTACTGGCCTGGCAAAAGAGAATATAACCCATAGTCGTCACAAAGGCAGTCAGTGGAAAACCACACACATCCATCTTGTTGGCCACATACACAGGTCTCCTATAACAAAGCAAATATACCACCAGCTCATGGATAGAGTTGAAAGAGATTTTATAGCTTATCTAGCCCATTCACTTCATTTTATCTAGAGGGAGAAACTGAGGCCCAGGGAAGTTCAATGACATTTGCATGGCAATAGAGTTAGTAAGTAGCCAAGAGACACTGATCTACGAATCCCAATATAGTAAATTTTTCATTGCATTATGCTGCCACTGGGTACAACTAGGTGGCGCCATAATGCATAGAACTCTGGGCCTGGAATTAGAAAGACTTATCTTCCTGAGTTCAAATCTGGCCTCAGACACTCACTATCTGTCTTACCCAGGGCAAGTCACTTAACCCTGTTTGCCTCAGCTTCCTCATCTGTAAAATAAATGGGAGAAGGAAATGGCAAACCACTCCAGTATTTTTTCCAAGAAAACCCCAAATGAGGTCATGAAGAGTCAGACATGACTGAAACAACTCAACAACAACAACAAAAATGCTGCTGCTAGATACACAGCTGTTATCAGGGCAAGAGTTGGAATAAAAAGCCACTTAAAGAGCTTAGAAAATTAATTAAACATTATGAACGATTTTGCATGGATGTATATCTTTATAGCAGTAGTTATTATATGGCTGTTTTATCAGGCAGCTGGGCCTAATATGGAAATTATGAAAACATTTCTATGAGAGAACTCTCCCAAAGATATTAGATACAAAAGAAAAAATGATGTCTTTCATTCTGCTGCTATTAGGCTGCTTTTTTAAAAAAATCCATAAAGTAGCCAGCCAGAATTGCATTTTATTGATTTACATTTTTAATTACACATCATACAGGAGAAAGTTAATCTGCCCATGATTATCCAGTTAGTAAATATTTGGGATAATTAGAAGGTTCAAAAATCTCTTGGGTGGCAGAGGGAGGGAAAAGTCCTATTCCATCCATTTTCAACATTTGAACTGTTGTATAGTTCCCATTAAAGTATAGTGAAGCCTTCCAGTACCACCTAAGTTCACTCTGTCAGTGTTTCCATTATAAATGATATTTTCAGAGGATTATTTATGACTTGGCCCAGAGAACATGCCCAGGGCTTGGATCTGCCATGCAAATTGGAACTTGGAAGGAAAAGTCTGATAGGCTAAGGGAGGGGATTTTAAACAAGATTTAGCTCTGGTTGCCTTTAAGTCATTTCAAAACCATGAAGCAAAAAACCTTTATGGTGAAGGATTTACTATTTTCCTTATATCATTAAATCAATGGAATCATATTTTACATGTTAACCATCAGCTGGACTGATCACATGGCATATAATATAAAGCTCATTTGTACAGCCATTTATGATAAAATTATGAAAATGTGTCTTATTAGTCTGCTTATAGGGGTTGGGGTCTGTTTTCATTAGTTCCCTCCTTCATTAACTCCATCCAAAATAGGTCTTATGTGTGTGTGTAAGTACAGAGGTCAGAAGGTAAACTTGTATCTACTCAAGATTAAAGCACTAGGTTTAAAAGGAAAACATCATTCAGTGGGCCAATCATCGAACATCACAGAACTTGAGAGTTTGAAGAGAGTTTATCTGTCATTTGTTCAATATCCTTATTTTATTGGCTTATTTAGCTAGCTTTGGCAACTGAAGCCAAGAGAAGGGACAGGGTTGCTAAAATAGTCTGAAATTGAGTGGTGGGAAACCTGCTGCCTCAAGGCCACATGAGGCTGTCTGGGTCCTCAAGTGCAGCCCTTTGACTGAATCTAAACTTTACAGAACAAATCCCCTTAATAAAAAAATTTGTTCTGTAAAACTTGGACTCAGTCAAAAGGCCACACCTAAGGACATAGAAGCCTTGAGGCTGCAGGTTCCCCACCCCTAGTCTAAATATTGTCAGAAATTGTGATTGTTTACTCCATGAACATATTGGCTGAAATATACATAGTATTTCTTCCACCTGGAATGCTTTCTCCTTCTCTTGATTCTTAGAAATCCTGCTAAATCTGCAGGATCCCTTTTAAACCACACCACCTCTAGAAATATTCCTCAATTACTGTAGCTAATATTAATTTTTCAAACAGCTATAGCAATTGTACCACATGTTATAGCATTTTGCAGTCTTTTTTATCATATTGTTATAACCAGCCCTTTTGTTTCTTAAAAGTATGTTTGCCATTGCTTTTGAAAAATTAAGAACTAGGGGGAGTAAAAGCAGTGACTTGCTGGAGCTCTCCCCCAAACGCCTCTAAATACCTATAAAAAATGTCTCTAAACAAATTCTAAAGCAGCAGAACCCACAAAAAGACAGAGTGGAACAAATTTCCAGCCCAAGACAACCTGGATGGTTGACTAAAAAAGGTCTATCATGTTGAACGGGGAGAGGAGGGCAGTTTGGCCTGGGCGCGCAGGCAAAACAGGCCTCAGCGAACCTAGAGCAGGCCTCAGAGGACTGAATCACCGGCAGCTATGGCAGTTTCCAGACTTCTCAACTCATGAAGGCCAAAGACAACTTAGAAGGTCAGTAGGAAAAGTCTGTGTCTACTGTGAGAGAGAAGCACGGGATCCCAGCCCTGGTCCCAAGCAGGGCCCTACGGCAGCGGCTGCCTCCTGAGCTTCCAGCTCACAGACTGAGGGGGAATCAAGTGGCTGATCAGAGGGTGACTGCAGGGATCTCTCTACTGGTGCAGGATTCTCTTGTTTTGTCTGTGCTTAGATCTGGGTCACAGTTATGGGTGGCAGTCCAGGGGCAAAGAGGAGTGCTGGTGTGGTGGAGCTTGTAGTGGCTGTGGAGAGGAAATCCTCCTCACAGTTCCAAGACAGAAAAGAGTGCTTGTAGTCACTCATAGACCAGAGCATAGGCCAGGAAAGGAGTAAACACCCTGCCTTTGTTCATAGCACCTTGGAAGAACTGAAAATACACAGGTCCCTAGAAATGTCTCTGAAAACAGCTGCACAGAACCCCTGAAGCTTGGGACAGTACATTCTCCACACTGGAAGCAGACCTCTACATTAACAAAGAGTTTATAACTCAAGTAATTGGCTGGGATCATGAGCAAGCAGCGCAAAAAGAGTCAGACCATAGGATCTTACTTTGATGACAAAGAAGATCAAAACATATAACCAGAAGAAGGCAACGAAGCCAAAACTCCTAAATCCAAAGCCCCTGAGAAAAATATGAATTGGTCTCAGGCCATGGAAGAGTTCAAAAAGGATTTTGAGAAGCAAGTAAGAGAAGTAGAGGAAAAACTGGGAAGAGAAATGAGAGCAATGAAAGAAAATCATGAAAAACAAGTCAACAGCTTGCTAAAGGAGACCCCAAAAAACATCTTAAAAAATAGCCTAACCCAAATGGCAAAAGAGGTCCAAAAAGCCAATGAGGACAAGAATGCCTTAAAAAGCAAAATTGGCCAAATGGAAAAGGAAGTCCAAAAACTTACTGAAGAAAATACTTCCTTAAAAATTAGAATGGAGCAATTGGGAGCTAGTGACTTTATGACAAATCAAGATACTGTAAAACAAATTCAGAAGAATGAAAAAATAGAAAACAATGTGAAATAGTTCATTGGAAAAACAACTGACCTGGAAAATAGATCCAGGATAGATAATTTTAAAACTGGACTATCTGAAAGTCATGATCAAAAAAAGAGCCTAGACATTATCTTTCAAGAAATTATCAAGGAAAACTGCCCTGGTATTTTAGAACCAGAGGGCAAAATAGAAATTGAAAGAATCCACCAATCACTTCCTAAAAGACATCCCCAAAGGAAAACTCCTAGGAATATTGTAACCAAATTCCAGATTTTCCAGGTCAAGGAAAAAATATTGCAAGCATCCAGAAAGAAACAATTCAAGTATTGTGGAAACACAATCAGGATAACACAAGATTTAGCACCTTCTACATTAAGAGACAGCAGAGCCGGGAATATAATATTCTGGAGGGCAAAGGAGATAGGATTACAACCAAGAATCACCTACCCAGCAAAACTGAGTATAATCCTTCAGCGAAAAAAATGGACCTTCAGTGAAATAGAGGACTTTCAAGCATTCTTGATGAAAAGACCAGAGCTGAATAGAAAATTTGACTTTCCAATACAAGACTTAAGAGAAACATGAAGAGGACCAAGGAGAACAAAGTTGTTCCATCTGCCAAGTGAAAACCCTTCAGAGCATCCTGTCTGCCCTCAAATCTTCACTCCTCATTAAAAATCCTCAGGTCGTTAAAACAATCCTCAAAGTCATGATCTTGGGACCATTAGCCACACTACTCATCCTGCTTGGAACAATGTCCAGTTTCCCAATGTCCTTCCCAAAAGATGGTGCCTAAACCCACATATAATATACCAGATGTCATCTGACCAGGGAAAAGTGGGATCATAGAATCCATTCAGAGATAGAAGAGACCTTAGAGGCCATCAATTCCAACTTCCTCATTTTACAGATGAAGAAACTGAGGCAAAGAGAGGTGAAGGGACTCACTCTGTGTCCCACAGTTATTAAATGACTGAGACAGGAGTTGAACTCAGGTCTTTCTGTCTCCAAGTCCAGTGCGGATCTAGTTCACTAGGCTATAAGATTACTAGACTCCCTGACTTCCTTAATGGAGCTAAAACCTAGCCATGAATTTAGTTGTAGATTATTTCATCTCAGTCAAGAGGATCTCATCCTTTAAATCCAGTGTTATAGGAGCAGCTAGGTGGTGCAGTGAATAGAGTTCTGACCTTGGAGTCTGCAGGACCTGAGTTCAAATCCAGCCTCAGACACTTAACACTTACTAGCTGTGTGACCTTGGGCAAGTCACTTAACCCCAATCACTTCACCAAAAAAAAAAAATCCAGTGTTATAAAGAGACATTCAGGAAGCTGAAAAGGAGGATTTGCATGCAAGGACTCCATGTAAATATTGGCTGGCTGGTGTAAAGAATGCAGCATTCATAAGCAAAGGCCCTCCAGAGATGATGATGATGCCTTGATGCTGTGCTTTTGACCAGGTGTGACTGATGGGTCAGTGCCCACAAACAGATGCCAGGCCTTATGTAACACAGTGCTTTTGTAACCCCATCAGGAAGTCTTATTTCCAGATACCTGGTGTGTTACTACCTCCTTTATTAGGAGGTGGGGGGGGGGAAGAGGGTAGAAGTCTTAGAGCACATTTTTTCCTCTCAGCCTGAATTTGTCAAATTTCTCTCCCCACCACACAGCAGAGGACAAATCACCCTTATTCACCAGAATGCTTCAGACCAGCAGAAATAACAAAACTCATCCAAGGTAGTGAGGGCACGATCCAATTCTCATACCTAATAAAATACGTGCATTGAGTATCCAGGAAAAAAAAAATTAAGAACTAGGAAGGACAAAAATTTTTTTTAAATTTATTTCAAATGTTACTAGGAGCTTGGATATACAAGAAAAATGTTAATTTTTGATTCATATGAGTACATTACCCCACCCTGGGCAAAACAGAAAGCTGAACTAAACTTTTAAGTTCACTGAACTTTTACTGAACTTTTAAGATCACTGATGATCTTCACATTGATGGATTCAATCTGACTACTGATTTCTACTTGCTTCTGGCTGAAAGAAAATAATGGTGGGGTGGGAGAGGGGCCAAGGAAGATGCTGTCTAGGAAGGTGAAGGGAAGAATATGTGTCTGGTTCTGTTGAGATATGGATTTCTTCCTGGTTTGATCTGTGTTTTAATCTTAAGGATCCACAGCCAATGTATGACTTTGGAAATCCTTTAATATGATTCAGCTGACTGACTATATACTTATAAGTATGTACATAAATATGGAAAGATCTGGGCTTTCATCAATAAAAGAAACTCCTAGTATGGGAACTCCTTCTAGCAAACAAGGTGTAGTTTATCTGTGATTTTTCAGCTCCCCTCACATAAAGCCGAATCTTCTTAACCACTTTTATGTGATGGAGCCCTTTTTCAGTCCGGTCAAGTTTATGGACGCTTTCTCAGGAAAAAAAAACAAAAAACAAACAACTTTTTAAGTGCATAAGTAGGATTATAATGAAAACCAATTATATTGAAATATCATTATTAATTTTTAAAAAACCACTTTTACCAACCCCAGATTAATAACCTTGAGTTAAGTCACTTGCACAGACTCATAAAGCTATTAAGTCTCCCAGATGGAATTTGAACCTATCTCTTCCTGATTCCTAGGCCAGTATGCTAGTTCATACTATTTGCAGAATGCTGACTCTTAGCATTTTTTTATGCAGGATTCATTCCCCTTAACTCAATTACGTGCTTTTTCAAGGTAGGGGATGTGGCATGTACTTCCTGGCCCTAAACCAACTCTGCATTTTGACAGACACATAATAGAACCTCAATAAGCAAATGTTAAATTGAGTAGAACAGTACTATTCCTTTAGAGATACCCTTAAAAGTCTTAGAGCTCAAGGCTGCTCATGTTAATTTTCCCCAGCAAATGGAACACTAAGGCTTTGAAAGGGACTGTGATACTCCCCAGAGCTGCCTTGGAATCCATTCTTGTCATATAATTTCCCTTCTTAAACTTCTTGGTCACCCTTGGGGAGACTGAACCGTCCAGCTCTAGTCCATTGCTGTTATTGCTGCCAAGCTTTGAGGATCTTAGAGGCATCTTTACTCATGCCACTCAACAAGAAATTCATGTCAAGTACTGCATGAATTTCGGAAAGGCAAGAGATAAGAGGAATGATCCATTTGACTCAAATATTCCCATTTTGTCTCCAACAGTTCAATCCGACAATCATTTTCTCTTTATGCAGGACCCAATGATAGGTATTAGAGATGCAAAAGAAAACAGCCTCAGCCCTTCAGAAGTTTAGATTCTACTAGTGGAAGTAACTTGTGAATGGATAAGTATAGGTAAGCCATCACCTTGAACCCGAAGCTCAGTGTTCATACAGGCCAGATTCATTTGCGGGGAGGCTGCCTCCTATGCATTCTTTTCAGCTAATGCATCCCCTAGAGTAGGGCTTCTAAATCTGGCTCTCTTTGGGTTCCAAAATAAATTTGAAAGTATCTACGAACTTGGATTGGAAAAAATAATTACATCTTTATTTGCATCAAGCATTGGCTTCCTCTGTAATTCCATGTATTTGTAAATATTATTCTGAGAAGTGAATATAGAAGTGAAGATAGCTTCACCAGACTGATAAAGGGTTCTATAGAACAAAAAGGGTTAAAATCTCCTACTCTAGATAACGCCAAGAATCTCAAAACAGAATTCATGTCTAGTTCTCACCAGATATGCGCAGAAGAGCTCTTGGCTCCCACGCAAGCACCAAGCTCAGAATACAGACTTCTGTTACAGGACAGACTTTGTCTGCTATGTTGGCTTCTTCTTTCGTTGATCAAAGTGACTAATTTAAAAGGAACTTTAGAGGAGATACTGACAGATGATTTTGTAAGTAGTTTCTAGACTCTACCTTGGGCATGACAGCCTCAGCTTTCCACTCGCTGTCCCTCCCTATACCAATTCTTCATCAGTCCCTTCTCTCCTTCATTCCTTTCCTTTCTTTGACTATGGAGAGTAAGGGAGATTTTGGAGCATAGAGGAAGTTCCTCTGAGAGTGGAATGAATGAAGGCTATGAATTCAGAAAAACCTACATTTAAATTCTGACTCTTGTTTAATAGGTTTGAGACCATTGACAAGTCACTCACCTCTCTGAGACTCAGTTTCTCTATCTGTAAGGGGGATTTGGCATTGGGTAGTTGTGATGAAAGGCATTTTTTGTAAATTTTCATGTGCTGTAGAAATGAGACTTAATATTATGCTTAGAATCTTACTGCATTATTTTCAATCAATGACCTGATGTTGAACCCCAGCTTTCTCCTCATTATGTTTGGGGAAGTCACTGTTCTGGTCTCTTTTTTTGTAACTACAAAATAAAGGAGATTAAATGAAATGATTTTCAAAATCCCTCCTTTTTCAACATGACCCTGTGTAAATGATATTTCCTTGGACTTTAATGTGTCCTTCTAATATTTATAGTTCCATACAGGTATTTCTAAAGGGAGGGAGGGAGACTGTGCTGAATGTAAAAATCAGACCCCCAAAAGACATAATGGATGGCTAGAATAGTGGTCTAAAACTCTAAATTGAATGAGATTATGAGATGAATTTTATTTCTGATAAATTTTAAGTCTTATACAAGTCCAAAAATGTTGCTGTCAAAGTAAGGAAGATTTGGTCATAGAATAGTTCTCTTAAAATAACAACAAGAACAACAACAAGAGGAAGCAATTAGTGAATTTTATGTTCAATGTGATATGTTTGTGACATTAATTTTTTAAATGTGGTCGTGGGTTTCTTTAAAAGGAATAGAGTTGAGAGTTGCTCTGAACTTTGTCCTGTCAGATCACATCTGGAATATTGAATCCATTTTCTAGGCATCATGTTTTAGAAATGACATGGAAAAGTTTGAGAAGATCTAAGAGAAAATGACCAGGATGGGAAAGAGCCTTGGAATTATACTTTTAAAAATGAATCAGCTGAAAGAAATGGTGATGTTTATCTTGGAAAAGAAAGGCCTTGAAGAGGGAGTAGAAATGATGTCTATCTTCCACAGGCAGAAGCATATGATTGGTCATGACCTGGTTCTTCATTCCTATAGACTTTACCCAGTAAACACCCCAATTTGATCAGTTTGCATTGAATGTGGTAAGGTGTTCCATTGTTCAACTCCATCCCTGAGAATGGATCAGTAAAAAGGATTCATTCTAAACTCAATGAATAGCCAGGTCAAACATTTTGACTATTTTGACTAGTCATTCTCTATTGAATTATTCAATTAGACAGTCTAAAACTGAAACCATTTCACCCAAAAGAAAGTGAGTATTTAAATAATCGTTTAGTGACTGCAATCAATATTTACTGACAATTGAATAATACAACAAAAAGAGTCTTAATATTCCTCCTTCTCCTTTAAAGTAATAGTTATCCTCGCCTTTGATGAATTTGAAATTCATTTGGTAATGAAAATAACTCTCATTTTTAAAAAACAATCTTGACACTCCATTTGGCAAATGGATTTTGGCAATCCATTTATGTTTGGAAAGGATCTTCAAGCTTAGTAGTAATAAGTTAGAAATAAGAGCTAAGATGTATATATTGCTTTATAATTACAAAGCAGGCAATTTACATTATCTCTTCACTTATCACAAAATCCTATGAGAAGGATGTAGCAGTTGTTATCTCTCTCCACCACCCCACATTTTACAGATAAGGAAACTGACATTCAGAGATTTTTGTTATTTGACCAAGAGCAGAATTTTAGTTAGTTGAGTTGGGTATTAAACCCAGCCAGTACCATTTCTACTATATTACAGGCATGAGTGATATATGGAGCAACAGTTCAATTCAAAGAGTATTTATTAACCACATACTATATGCCAGGCTCTATGCTAAGTTCTGAGGATATAACTACAAGTCAAAAAGAAAGATGGTTCCTCCCCTCTAGTAGCTTATATTTTAAAAGGGAAAGAAAATACACAAAAAGGAAGTGAAAGGGGGACTGAAAAACATAGCAAGATAAGTAAATATAAGATATATAAAATTATATGAAGAAATTCTAAGAAGAAAAAACATCTGGGAGGAACAGGAAAGGAAGGAAGAAAACAAGCATTTTTGCTATGCGCCAGATACTGTGCTAAGTTCTTTATAAAAATTTTCTCTTTTGATTCTCCCAATAACTCTTGGAGGTGGGTACTGTTGTTATCCCCATTTTTTTTTTTACAGTTGGGAAAACTGTGACTGATAAGAATTAATTGACTTGCCCAGGCTCACATATCTAGTGCCTGAGGCCAAATGGGATCTTAAATCTTCCTTACTCAGGTCCAATGCTATATCCACTGTGCCATCTAGTTGCCTCATATAGGAAGTGGGAAAGACTCATGTAGAAGAGGAGACGTGAGGTGAGCTTTGACAATGCCATGCCCATTGAACATTGACAAATAGGAACACTGTTTTATAAAGAGAACAAAAGAAGTTATCATATATGAAACCAGCATCTCTATCACTGCTCTTAATATAACATTCTTAATCAATAATAATATTATTACTATATCATTTATATATTACTTACTATTAGATATAATTTGGAGAAGCTAGGTGATACAATGGATGGAGCACTAGACCTGGAGTCCGGAAGACCTGAGTTCAAATTCACCCTCAGCCTATTAGCTGTCTGACTCTGGACAAGTCACTGAACCCTGTTTGCCTCAGTTTCTTCATCTGTAAAATGAGCTGGAGAAGGAAATGGCAAACCACTCTAGTGTCTTTGCCAAAAACAAAACAAAACAAAACAAAACAAACAGGGCCATGAAAAGATGGATATGACTGAAACAAATGAACAATAGCAACAATAACATATAATTTATTTTGGCATTCTAAGACTAAGGTTTTCTCTGCATCCCTTCCTAAATTTACTTTTGCTATTCTCTTGTGTGTCTTAAAATGCTTCATTGGCAATATTTTCTTCTTTTTTATCACTATTGATAATCTTTCACCTCCATCCCTACAAAGAAGTAAAATATCTCCTTTTAAGTAATAAGCATAATCAAGGAAAACAAATCAACCTATTGTCCCCATCTAGGAATGTATGCCTCCAATCTATCACCCCTCTTGTAGGTGGGTGACCTGCTTCAGCAGTCATGGAGTCATGATTGATCATTGCATCGATCATAACTGAATCTTTCAAATTTATTCACCTTTGCATCATTAAGGTCATTGTATGCATTTTTATCTAGGTTCTGCTA
The DNA here is from genome assembly GCF_900497805.2 of Vombatus ursinus. Taxonomy (NCBI): domain Eukaryota; kingdom Metazoa; phylum Chordata; class Mammalia; order Diprotodontia; family Vombatidae; genus Vombatus; species Vombatus ursinus. Next base: position 6,218,459 of record NW_020949548.1, on the reverse strand, counting down.
CCTTTACTCTACATCAGCTCATAGGAGTCTTTGCAGGTTTCAGTCACAGAATCACAGAATTCAAGACCTCAGTGGGCACTTAGTGAGCAGTATCCACTCTTAACAGACCCAACATATAAGAACCCACCACCTCTCTAAGCAGTCCATTCCATCTCTGGTTAGCTCCAATTGTTATGAATTTTTTTTCTTTCCATCAAGTCTGAATTTGCCACTCTTCAGCTTTTATCTCTTAATCCTGGTTCTGCCTGAGTCTAAACAAAGCAATTCTAGCCCCACCTGCACATAAAAACCCTTCAAATACTTGAAGACAGTTATTATGTCTTTCCTCCCTAAAGCCATCACCTTCCCCTACCAGTCTTCTCTTCTCTTGGCCAACCATGCTCACTTGCTTCAATTGATTGTTATGGACTCAAAGCCTTTCACTAGCCTGGATGTCCTCTTCTGGACACGCTCCAGTTTATCAATTTCCTTCTTAAACAAAGGTGCCCAGAATTTAATACAATACCCAAGCTAATGTCTGATGAGAACAGAGTAGAGTGGGATAATCAGTTCAGGATTCCTGGAAGCTCTTCACCTCTTACATTAGTTCACATTAGCTTCTGTGGTAACTACAAGACATGACTGACTCATATTAAGCTTATAGTTCAAAATACCCCCGCATAGTTTTCAGAACAACTACTATCTAATCCATGTCTCCCCATCTCATATTTGTGATATCAATATTTTTGTGTAAGTATAGCACTTTCCATTTACACTTATTGACTGATTTGTGTTAGATTCAGCCCCATGCTCTAGGCTAGGCTGTCAAGATCCCTTCTGATCCCATCAGTTGATGTGATAATTAGTGCCCTCCCCCCAGATTTGCATCACCTGTAAATTTGATGAGCAGGACATCTGTGTCTTTACCTAAGTCAATGATTAAGATGAGAAACAGCAAAGGGCCAATCACAAATCCCTGGGGCACTGCACTGGAGACTTCCCGCCACACTGATACCAAGTCACTAACAACTACTTTGAATCTTTGAGTCACTGTACCTAGGCAGTTCTGAATCCATCTGACTGTATTTTAATCTAATACATATTTCTCCATCTTTCCCATGTAAATAGTATGAGATATTTTATCAGAAACTTTGCTAGAACATAGATAAATTATATTCACAACTTTTTCCTCATTGTCTAGTTCAATAATATTGCTGAGAAAGGAAATGGGTATTCTGGCATGGCCTATTCTTGATGAAGCCCATCTGGTTCTCTGGAATTATTGCTCTGCTTTCTAAATGTTCACTAATCATTTCTTTAATTTTCCCTTCTAGAAATTTCCTAGGAATCAAAATAAAACTCACTGGTATATAGTTTGCAGGATCTATTCTCTTCCCTTTAAAAAAAGTGAGACATTTGCCAACTTATCCATCTTGTGGACCCTCTTTGCCTCTTCCTTTAGTACTCAAGGATGTAATTCATATGGTCCAAGGAACTTGAGGCAGCTAGGAAGTCACTATCTCCTTATTTATCTTGGATATCGACTACTTGTTAATAATTTTTGTTCTCAGATGTCCACTCTTCCATTGTATTCATATGCTATAATACGTTCAGTCATTCTCAATCGATGGACATCCACTTGCCTCTACAAAAAAAAATTACAAAAATTTTTGGGCCCTTTCTCTCTTTTTTTAGTGATGTATCTCAAAAGAAGCTCAGGATTACTAGAGATATAAGGGAAGACAGCATCCATTTCAAACATGAAGATAGCCTGTTTAAAGGCAGGGAGGCAGGGGACAAAACATGATATACACGAAATGACTATCAGGTCAGTTTGATTGGAATAGAGAATGCATGACTGGGCATAACATGAAATAAGATTGGAAAGATAAGTGGGACCCAGACTGTCAAAGTTATTCTCCTTTGCAGAGAAAACAGGAAACAAAATAAAATCGAGCAGTTCTATCTTCTCTCTGTCTTGGCAGTTATTTTCATCTCATTGACCTTAAACAAAGGTTATAGCCTTTATTTTAGCCTCTTTTTGCTGCCACTGTAGTGAAAAAGTATTTTTTCTTGCCCTTTTCTTTTCCCACCTGCCTCAGCTTTTTCTAAGCATTAGCAGTCCTAACACTATATTTTTAGGATCATGTCCCATTTTGATATTCAACTTTGGTGTTGTTTTCACTTTCTATACATTTCTTTTTCAAATCTAAATTGGTTGGTGAATTTCCTGTGCATCCACATTGGTCTCTTTAGACAAATCCCATTCATTTCTTCCTTATTGGAACTGTTTCCACTTTTGTCTTCAGAACTTTGTTCTTAAGACTCTCTCATTCCTCCTGGGCTGACTTTCCCTGAAACATTTTATTTCAAGAGAGTTTGCCTATGTTTCCTCTGAAATATGAAATCTACTCTCTCACAATCCAGGGTGCATTTCAGACTATACTCCATTTTTCTCTCATTTTATCTCCATCCCTAGGATGGAGTGACCAATCCCCATCTCCCAAAGCCCTAATGATTTCTACGCCATTAGTTAGTTCATCCACCTTAGAGAGAACAATATTCAGATTATAATTTTTCTTTGAGGATTCTTCACCTTTTTAAAGGATGCCATCCCTAGGACAAGTCAGTAAATTATTAACTGCTTTGTTTTAGGGGGAGGAGAGAGAGTATGGGAGAGAGAAAGAGAGACACACAGACAGAAACAGAGACAGAGAGACAGAGAGAAAGAGAGAGAGGAGACAGATCCAAAGAGATCAAAAAGATATCTAAATAATTTTTATTTTCCGTCACTACTATATCATGCCTCTGTGACAGACGTGTTCTGTTTCCCAAACACTTCATCTATTTTTTTTCATTCTACACAGAGGTCTATAGTGTACACCAATACCAAAACGCGCATATTTCTTCCACCTTAGAGTTTCACTCAGATGATCTTTGTCATGTTTCTCCTCCCCTGGTTCCTAGATTTCCTCATAATAATGTATTTTATTAGAAAGTAATGTTTTCCCACATATTCCCTCTGTACTTTCCTTTTATTTTTTATCTGTCCCTTTCATCATCTCTTATGACACAATACTTTTCCATTACATTCTTATACCATAATTTGTTCAATCATTCTCAATTGATGGGCATCTACTTGGTTTCCAGTTCTTTGCTCTACCAAAAAAAAGTAATAAATATTTTTGTGCATATCTGCCCTTCCCCTTCCTTTTAGTGATGCATCTCAAAAGAAGCTCAGGAGTACAACAGATAGAAGGGAAGACAAAATCCATTTCAAACATGGAGATAGTATGTTTAAAGAGGCAAGGCACAAAATGTGACATACATGGAATCAGGCCAGTTTGAATGGAACGGAAAATGCATGAATGACCATAATATGAAATAAGATTGGATAGATAAGTGGGACCCAGATTGTCAAGGCTTTTAAATGACAGGCTGAGTGTTTGTATTTTACCTTACTGGCAAATGGGAACCGTGGAAGACTTTTGATTAGGGTTGTAATATGATTAAGATCTCTGTTTTAATGATACAAATTCTGAATATTCGTTCTGAAACATCACTTATTCAATGGATAGATACTAAAGAAAAAATCTTCAGGCTCCCTAGCCAATCAGTCAGATCCCTTTCTAGCCTCAAAGAGTGCTATGTTGCCTAACCTACCACCCTTCTTCAGGAAGTGAAACCATCAATGAGTACTTTACTATTGTCTGAATTTCTCTAGTTGTAAACATCTACAAAGTTTTTGCAAGTTAAATCCTATCCGAATTCTATTATACTTTGGTTTAGTTCAACAAAATCAATTACATAATAATGCCCTGTGATTATTGGTTTTATAAACCCAATTTTAACCTAGTTTATTCAGTTCAGTGCCTTTTTAAATTAGCTATCATAGTAAATGAATTAAATTTTCCCTTTTTTCCCTCAGCTCACCCTCAATGAACGTAATGCAGAATAGTATGGAGGGAAATATAGATAAGAGTCGAGATTAAAATAATAAATAACAAGGTTAACTAAAAGAATTATGTCACAATAATTATACCTGGGCTCAGATTCTTATAATCTAGCCACAGTTTAGATTCCTAAAATCTAGCCAGGGCTTGGATTCTTATAATCTAACTACTGTTTACCCGTGTTCAGACTCCTTAAGAGTCTGCCCAATATGACAGATGTTCTAATAAGCCTTGTCTTTGGCTGAAAGAAGGCTTGGGCCGAATTCTTTCGGGCAGAACCCGCATGTTGTGATTTTGGGGTCCCAGGACCCTTGAACCCTTAAACCGCATCATTTTGGTGGCCCGTATGGGGAAACTGCCTAACCCCAAGTTCTTCTCCAGCCAAGACTGGAAGGCATGTAAGCCTCCCCTCCCTCCCTCTCTTGCTCTGCAGTTGGGGTTGCTCTCCAAGCACCAAGGCTTGGAGGTGCTTTTCGGGCAGACAGTTGTGAGGCTGTCTCACACTTGGCCTGATGCTCTCAGGCTCTCGGTCCACTAGGTCGGTTCAAGGCCATGGACCTCGGTGCACCTTTTGCAGCATAGAGGACAAGGACGGATGCCCTATCCAGAAGTGTATGCTCTGTTAATTCCCTTGGCACTAGGGAATTGGGGAAAACTGTAGTTGCTTTTTGGTTCCATGTGGCTTACTTACTCCCTTCCTTCTGCACCTCTGAATCCTCCTTCATGGAGGTTACAGGGACAGTTAGAACAACTAAAAATATCTTGGCATATTTTGGAGGTTTTGTGATTGATCATCGGGGAGTTTTGAAACACCTTTGATTTTGCCCTCCCCCTCCTGGGAAAGGAAGGAGGGGAGAGGGGCAACACCTACGGCATGGGGCCCCCCTGGCAATGACCTTGGGCCCTAGGGCAACCTTTGCCTGGAAGCATCACCCAGGTTCAGCACATCCTGCTCAAGGTAATGAAGCTGGCCTCCAAACTTGGGTAAGCACGCTCTTTTAAATTTGTAGTTTTAACTGTCAATGATGAGATGTTGATTCTCTGTGTAAAGTAATTTGGAAGTACATTTAACAACTGAAGTCACCTGATTGGTAATGGGTTTGTTTCAAATTGGTGAACTTTCTGTATCAGTTATGTCAAGCAACATTTCATAATTTGGTTACAGCTAAAATAACTTAGCTATTGTTGGTTATTATTTTAATGTGTAAACTAGCCAAAAAATTTGTTTGGGTTATGTATGGCTTGCTGAGAATTTGCAAGTATATAGAAATCTCTAATGATTGGCTTTTTACGTTAGGATAAATTTAAGCTTGAGATGTAAATCCTAGAAAAGTTTTTCCTAAGCTTTGATTAGTAAAACTCGCTGTTTGAGGTAAAATCTCATAGGATGTTATTTTGAGTTGTCTGATGGGTCATAATCCATCGATAATCAATAATCCACCATCTGAGAGAAATGCCACAAGCTACTCAGAGAAGGTGATACTGGTGGGAAGTCAGCATTGGGAAATGCTGAGAGGACAATTTTAGCCTCAGTCTAAGATGGGATCCTCCTGGCTCAGTTTCCCCATTTTGTTCCTTTGAAAGGAAATGTTACCCACCTGGCTATTCCTGAGTCAGGCTATGAGGTGGATTTGATATAGCATGGTTGAAAAACTGAATTATCTGAATCCAAACAGAGCTAAAAATGTTTTATCCTCTCAAAGTTGGGTCCTGAATCTAGTCCCTGCTTTGTATCTGGGCCCTGCAGTTTTTTCTGTCAGATTTACATCTTCCAGACTATGGGCCTTTCACCTACAGTTGGTGGCAAACAGCAAGTACCAGCCAATGTCCCCCATCGTTCCCTGGATGTAGCCTGTGCTCGGTTCCAGTAAACCTCCTTTTTGGGACCCCCCTGGAGGCAGGGACAGCTCTACACCCCTTGCCAGCAGGAAGTAGTTTCAGAAGCTGAGACCTTCCTCCCCTTACTCCAAAAGAATTTGGGTCCCATTTGTTTGAGTGGAGAATGATGGGGTTGGGATCTGGGCCCCAGAAAGGAAAAACCCTAGACTTTCCAAATGGCCAAATCTCTGGCGTTCACCTGAGGCTATAATCCCAACAATTGGCCTTTCATTGTGGCTACACCCAAATCTCCCCTCCATTGTTTTACCTCCCTATGTATGGCCCCTGGTCATTTCCCACCCTTAAGACTCCATTCTCCTTTGGCCACAAGGTCCAGGTCCCAGGAGTTCTATTCACTCCAGCTTACTGGCCACTCCCAGATCCCTCCCACAGTCTTTCTGTATATAAGGTCCACCTTGTCTCCATTAAGATGCTCAGATTCTTATAATCTAGCCACTGCTTACCCATGTTCAGACTCCTTAAGAGTCTGCCCAATATGATGGATGTTCTAATAAACCTTGCCTTTGGCTTAAAAAAAATAATTATACCTGCCCCCGATGAAAGAAATATCTGCATGTGCACTGTCTACTTTCTAAGACTATAATTTGCAGAAAAAGGGCCAACTTGTTTGGTAGAGGGAATTTCCTCATTCAGGAGCTACTAACATGAGTGCAATAAAAGGTTAACTCCCTATCCATGTGACTGAAGTACGTGTACCATGGCAAATGCACTAGACTTGAAATTGGAAGTTCTGTGTTCAAATTCCAGTTGTACCACTTAATAGCCATTTGGCCTTGGACAAGTTACATAATTTCTCTGAGACGCAAAGTCCTCTCCAGCTAAATGGGAATAACAATAATACTTGCACTGTGTACCTTAGTTGTGATTATCAAATGAAATTATGGGTCTAAAAGTCTTTGTAACCAAAATGCAAGCTATTTGAAGGTAGAAAATATATTTTTCATCTTTAGATGGTCAAGGGCTAGTATGGGGCTTTGTAGATATGTAATGGATAAAAAATTACTCCGATGTGAGTTGTCATCATTTCCAATGTTTTTATTTTTTAATCCATACATACACTGAAATGTTCAGCTGCCCTTTCATGTGATGAAAGTGATACTCGGTGCCCAAAGACTATGCCAGAAAAGCATAATCCACTGGCTGCTCTCAGCCTCAGTTTCTTCATCTGTAAAGTGAGGATGTTTGGAAATATATTTGGAGGATGTGGAGAATGAGTATAGAGACAGGGTAGCCCTTCATAATGCAAACAAGAAAGCTTTATTGATGCCTTAGCCATTAATATGCTGTGGTTAGGGATGGAACCAAGCTGATCAGGAGAATTCAATACTTGTATTAATTCATTCCCTTATTGCGGTCACTATGTGGTCTAATTAGACATGATTCATCATTTGAGATTAACTTCTGACTATTAGTGACTAATTGTGATATGGGGAAAAAATAGGAATGAAAATCATTTCACATCTTGATGGTTAAACAACATTGAAATCCTTCAGTCACTTGAGACAGCTGATGGTGCAATGGATGGTGGGCTGGGTCTACAGCCAGCAAAACCAAGGAGTCCAAATCTTTCTCAGATACTTCCTAGCTGTGTGACTCTGGGTGAGTCTTTTTACCTCTGGTTAGCCCGGTTTCCTCAACTGTAAAATGGTTATAATAAGAGCACCTACCTCACAAGGTTGTTGTATCAAATGAGCTCATATACTTTGCAAACCTTAAAGTACTATATAAATGCATGTTGTTTTTATTATCACATAAGTTTATCCAGCTACTAAAATTAATCATATGAACCCCAATCCCTCTTTCTATCCACAGTTTTTTTTAAATAAATATGTACATTTTAGATTAGCCTACCTACGATAGGGACAATGAGGCAGCATGGTATAGCAAATAGAGACACTCTCAAAAGTAGAAAGACCTGAGTTCAGATCCTGACTCTGACACTTAAAAGCTGTGTGACTCTTGGTAATTTACTTAACCTCTCAATATCATAAGCAAATTTCTAAGACTATGATTGCAGAACAAGATCCATTAGTAGAGACAGTTTTCTCAGATAGAGCACCCTTTACCAAAGAAATAGCAGCTCTATTCCCTCTCTGTTTTGCTACAGCTAGGTCAAAGTTGCTTATGCTAACATAGTAAGTGACAGAGGGAAAAATAAAGATACAGTTGCATGATTCCCAGGTCCTTGAACTACTCTGTCTAATACTTTCCTTCAAAGACAGAATTACATATAGATTTCATTTTGTCAGGGCCTTCTTAGACACCAAACACCAGATCTGTGTCTCAACAAGGAGAAATGTGATTTCTGATGACTGAGTTGGGGAGGGGGTGAAGCAAGGGAGAATCTCTTTCATCTGCACAACTCAGCAAGAATTATTGTTGAAATTGGACTGGCAACACCCCTCTCTGCTTTGTGAGAGTGCCTGTCTGTCTTGTTGATTGCTTAAATTGCTTACATTTTCCAGAAAAGCCGAAGTTGACTTTTGCAGAATCTGCATGGGTGAAAGCGTTATTTGGAGAAAGCAGAGTGCTTGCTATTCCATTAGCCCTTAGTCATACTTTAGAATGCTCTTGGCAGCCGGGTGTCCTATTCAAATAAAGCTGAACACAATTTATTTACACCACTACTTTCTTAGCTCTGGCTTTTGTTTAAGACACTGTAAACCAGATTACTCAGGACCTGATCTTCCCTATGCGTAATACAGGATCTCTATAAAGAGTACCTTATTCTTTGAATCAACAAGGAGCTACCTACTAATTTTTTGGTCAGAAACACTGGGTACAATCCTAGAGAGTTGGGACATTCAGGGGGTATTTTTACAACTTAAACCTGGTAGGCTTCATGCTCAGAACAGGTCATTCACACATCAAGCATAGTGAGTGTAGTGAGAATATATGACAAAGTGTTCAAAAACATCTCAGTTCAATTTGCGGGTTAGTCATTTGCTCACTTTGGGATCTTAGGCAAGTGAAATAAGGACCAATTCTTCATCAATTTGGGCCCTCTTAACTTACCACATAGTGAATAGCTAGGCCCATTTTGTAACTGGCTTCCAAACATGGCGTATGTGTGTTGTTTCTTGTATCTAGAAATTCCTTCCTTACCCACTTATCCAAATCCCATCTCCCTTCAAAGTCCAAGTCACTTCTTGCTCCTCCTGCGTGGTCTGCCTGAGGTGCCCTTTCCCCTGTGGTTGCCTCTTTCTCCCTCCTCCTTCAGCTCTCATTGTCTAGTCAACTAATTTTGGCATTTAATCATATACTGACTTATAACATTTAAATGTTCCATATGTATCTATCTTGCCTCCGAGATTGTACTGTAAGTTCCAGGAGGGTAGGGCAAAGCCTCTTTCTTACATTTTTTGTAAGCATTTAGGAGTGTGCTACACACAGTGCAATTGTTTCATAAATGTGTTGAATGAATGAACAAAATGGGGACACTCAGAAACTCTGGCTAAACCAAGGAATCAGCAAGTTAGTGCATACTGGAGGACACCGGGCAAAGAGAAGGTGAAAGAGCCTGAAGTTCAAGGATTATTCATAGAACCATTCTTTTTGGTAGCAAAAACCTGGAAACCAACTGAGGACCCATTTATTGGGGAACAGCTGGACAACTTACTGTCTATAAATATAATGGATTATAACTATGGTAGAATAATGACAAATAGTAAGAATTCTGAAAAACATGTGAAGATCTGTATGAACTGATACAGAGTAATCAGGATCAGAAAAGCAAAAAAACCATCAACAGCAATGTACGTGAAAAGATAACTAAGGGGAAGCTAAGTCATAATTTTTTGGGGGGAAGTGCTCTTGGTCTTGGAACATAGGTAGTAAAACCTATCTTCTTCCTCTCATCATAAAGGAGCTCCACCAGGGCAAAATATCTCCTATATAGTCAGACAGTCACTATCAGGTATTTTCTTTGCTTACCTCTTTTTTTCTTTGTTAAAAGGGAGAATTCATTTTCAGAGAGTAGGATGGAGGGATTTATTGTATTTTGTTTGCTTAACTCTTTTTTTCTTTGTTACAAGGGAGGATTCATTTTCAGGGAGCAGGATGGAGGGATTTATCGAAATGACCGTCCAAATGGCAAGGAGATGGAAAGAATGCTAAGCAAAATCAAACTCTCCCTGTTTCTCAGCCCCATCCCCTCGCCCTCCACCAGGTAGCTAGTCCCGCCTGCATCCTAGTTTATCCTCCAACATTAGCAAAGTTATTCTCAAGCCGCTCAGAGCACTTTGAACTTAGTAACAAAAACAAGGAAGCTGAGACATCTTCAAGAGCCTTAGCCACCTACATTAGCCTAATCATACAAATCCACATTATGGGAAGAAATAATACTGAGCCATTCGTGTGAATACGTCATATAGCAAAGAGAGGTTTCAAAATGCGCATGCATCTAATAGGTTGCAATAATTCTCTTGGCATCATATCTGTCCATATTCACAGTCCTGTTACTTCAAGATACAAAGCACTAGAAGTCTGATTTGAGCATGCTTATTAGAAAGGGGAATACATAAAAAGATTTGTGAAAAATGTATTTCCCAAATACAGTAAGCCTTCTTTTTTTTTAAGGCAATTGGGGTTAAGTGATTTGCCCAGGGTCACACAGCTAGTAAGTGTCAAGTGTTTGGTCTGAGGCCCATTTTGAACTCAGGTCCTCCTGACTTCAGGGCCGGTGCTCTATCCACTGCACCACCTCCCTGCCCCTACGGTAAGCCTTCTTTAATATTCACTCTAAAAGGGTTATGCTATAAACAGGGCCAAACTCTTAACTAGGGCAGCGAGAAAGTGTCTTGGTAATTTGTTGATTTAACTAGCTTCTGCAACATTAAGTTGGATATGAATGCAGCTCAGGGAAATCAGCTAAGGGAGGCTAGGCGAGAACTATTAATAGCTTTAAATACTGGCTTAGTGGCTAGAAAATAATTATTTTTTGAGTCTGTTGGTTCACAGATCATTGGTTTTACGGCTTAGTAGCTTATCTGCCTTTGAGCTAGAATGACTTTATATTTTTAATTGTCCATAATATATTTTATGTGAAAATTATCTCTGATCAAAATGACTCTGCTAGTGATCATATATATTCCTACTGAGAATTCAGGGAGAAAGACGGGACTGATATAGGAATATAGAAGCATTAACCATCATAGATTATCTACTTAGCTAGAGCAGGAATGGTATCAGGCCTTTTGTGCATGTGTATGTGTGTGTTTATTAAAAGAAAAATGACCACTTTTTAGATCGTGTTTTAAGAAGATCCTCAATCTCAGGGTTTCTTCCTCTGATTCCTTAGCACTTAAATGGGCTTCTTAAAGCAGTGCTACAGAACATCTGGCTTTCTCAAGATAGGAAATAATCTATCTCCATTTAGTTGAGTCTCTAAACTTCTCAAGAAGAGTCAATGGTATGTAGCATTCTTGTCTCTGGGCAGTAGAATCTCTGTGCTGGTTCAATTACACTTAGCTGTTTAACCAGATTAAAGTTCTTTAAAATTGATAGGGGTTCCACTCTGGCAGCTTTCAATGATATTTAGCATTCCATTTTCTGAATCTGGTTCCATACTCATCTTGAGCTTTATATAAATCTGTCCCATTTTTCTCTAGGCTCTAACTTGACTTCTGACCACACAGAAGAACTATTCCAAATACTGGCAGTTGTAAAAATGACATTTAGCTCCTCCTATGCAGTGGTAATCCTCTTAACATGAGCTCTGTCATAGTCCCTCACTAACACACCATGCTTTTGTCTCTCCATCACCCACCACCTACCAACCACCCTATTCATAATACTTTGTTATGCTGGTGCAACATTGAAAGAGAATGATAGACAAGTGTCTTTGGGGAAATATATGAGTTCATCCATTGTGGCAAGGATTAACAGGCTTTCTGTTCTCATGTGCAGTATATGAAAAATGTTAGAGAAAATGAAATTCAAAGTCACTTTTACTTTGTACCTCTTAGGAAAGAAAAGAAATAGTCCAATGCTTGAAAGAACCTGTGGTTTCATAAAAGTGTGTATTTCTCCCACTGGGGCAGATATAAATCCAGAAAAGCAAGCTAATATGACATCCTATAACCTTCCACTACAAAAGAAAAAATTTAAAATTCCATGACAAAGCTGGTGGGGGTTTGAACTGATGGTAGCAAAAGGCAGACACCCGAATACCTCTCAGAGTACCTTAAAATCTTAAGGGGCAGATATAGTCTGCCTTATTCTGGGGAAATGAGCCAGGGCACATTTGATATATGTGTTAAACCTCTTAAAAAAAGGAGATTTTCTAAACTTAGCTGGATTAGCCCTTAAATGACATACGTGTGTGTCTCTGTGTGTGTATAGTAGTTAAACATATACACAAAGCCTTTCTAGATTAATAGAACTTTCTACAACTTGATTTCCTTTGCTACAGTTTTTAAAATTCTGGGGTCGTAGCCACACCTCAATAAAAATATCAGATGCTAATGAGCACCTTCTCATAGCTATCTTGTATTCACTATAATATAAATACATATTAATATATGTATATATTAGAATATACTGATTATTTGTTGTGTGTATATACTACATATATATATATAGAGAGAGAGAGAGAGAGAGAGAGACAGAGAGAGAGAACTAGGTGATACAGTAGATGAAGTGCTAGGCATGGAGTCAGGAAGACTCATCTTCAAACCTGTTCAAATCTGGTCTCAGATGCTTACTAGCTGTTTGGGCCTTACAAGTCACTTACACTTAATTCTGTTTGCTTCAGTTTTCCCATCTATAAAATGAGCTAAAGAAGGAAATGGCAAACCACTCTACTATATTTGCCAAGAAAATCCCAATTGGGGTCACAAAGAATTGGATATGACTGAAAAAGACTGAACAAACATATATATGTATATATATATGTGTGTGTGTGTATATATGTATATATATACATATATACACACATATGTATGAATATGTGTGTATATATGTATCCATTTGCCTACATAATTTGAGTTTCTTGAGAGCAAAGACTATTTTTTCTTTGTATGTTATAATTGTACCTAGCACATAATAAATGCTTAATAAATACACGTTGATAGAGAGATAAATAGACCTGACAGATATCAATCTTCATCTGATCCTCACAATAATCCTTTGTGAGTTTCAGAGCACGAGAATCTTTGTCCCTACTTTATAGAGCAGAATACTGAGGCCCTCAGTATTGAAATGACTTGGCCAAACTCACTATTTAGTAAAGTGGAGAGAGAGGGAACTCAAATAATGGTCTTTTAACTTTCAAAGATAATTTCAGCAAAGCAAAAACATTGGTTAGAAAAGTTGTGAAAAGGGCCCCAGTGTGTGTGTCTGCTATCCCACAACTGGTCCAATGAGTTTCAGAGAGGTTCATCACCCAAAGATTTTGTTTGTTCATTTTAACAATAACTCACGAAACCAACTACACAGGTATTATGGGAATACAATTTGTGTCAAGGACAGAAGTATTTGCCGTAATGAAACAATCATTCTCTTGGAGTGCTCAAGTATTTAATCCATGTGGGTCTATGTCAGCTCAGAATGAAAAAGAATTTACGATTAATCATCAGCCATGGTTGGGGGGGAGGGGAAATAACAGTAATCTTGCTGTGTTGATTTGAGTCTACTCTTGCCATCATCCATATATGTCTTTAGTATATTCATCTCTTGGATTTTTCTTTGTGGATCTAGGGAACATTAGAAGTATTCGAGCTTACTTCAGCAAAGGCTTAAATGTGAAGATGGGAAATTTGTAGTTACCTCCAGGTTGAAATATGATCTGCTCTGGAGACTGCTATTTATTTAAAGGTCAAAGAGGGTCCCACCGTAGCTAGTGATGGATAATGGCAATCTATTCCTGTAACATGGAACACTTATAACACTTATAATGTGGGCTACACTTAAATTTCAGTAGCTACTTCCTAACAGAGTTCAGCTACAAAACTGGAGAATTACAAACATGGAAGAGGTCAGTACCATCTCTCATAAATGTATCAGGTTTTGAGCAATGGTCTTTGACTATGGGCCACCTACAAGGTCACCTAAATGATGTAATTTAAAGAGTGCCACAGATCAATTAGCAAACAGTTATTATGCACCAGGAAACTGCGAAGTACTGACTATTCAAAGACAAATGTTCAAAACACCTGCCTTCAAGGAGCTTACATTCCAATAGAAAAGATGACAAGTATGTGTATGCATATTTTCTGCCAAGTCCAACAGGAACTTAGCAAGCAGCATATCTTACACATATACATAGATATGGATGTATAAAATACACATATACATGCAAATGAAATAAAAACTAAATAAATACCAGGTGATTTTGGGAGTGAGATTACTAGCAATTGGGAGTGTCAAAAAAAAGGTATCCTGTAGAAGGTAAGGCTTGAGGTGTGTCTTGAAGGGAATTCGGGGATTCCGAGATACTTTGGTAATAAATATCAGCAACTAAAGTAGTTGACATTTGTTTAGTTCTTTGAAGTTTGTTAAGTACTTTCCATGCATTATTTCATTTAAGCCACATACCGGCGAAGTGAGGTATCCCCAGATTCATATTAAGTGGGTTGACTTGCTGGTGGTCAAATATGAATGAGTGGCAGCGGCAGGATCCGAGCCAGGTCATTTTGCCTCCAAGTCAAGCATTCTTTCCACTATGCCCTGCTCCTCTCTGGAAGGTGATATTCAAAGCCTGTCCTTTTTCTGTGGTTACAGTGTTTAGCTTCGCTGATTGGATAAGAGATTTAGAACTCAAAAGGACGTTGAAGATCAGATAGCCCCCCTAATTTTACAGAGGAAGAAACTGATGTCCAGAGGACTTTAAATGATTTTAGCAAGGTCCCACAGGTACTTAGTAAGTAGTATATCTTAGATTTTTAACTAGATACTCTCTCTTCAGATGAACTTCTTCCCCCACCTACTTACCCAACTAGGCCACACTGCCTTTAGGTCTTGAAGGCTTTATAGTCTTGAAAGTTTTTTTAAGTAATGTTAGTCATTGATTCATTCATCCATTCAGCAAATCTTTATTGATCATTTATGCATTAGACTGAAATATAGTACATAGAAATATATTACTTGATCATCTTCAGATCTTCCATCAAATACCTCCTGGGATAAGTGACTTAGGATCAAGAAATGAAGGAAGTCAAAGGCATAGAGAGTAAACAGATGCATTACACCTATAAATCATGAATATTTTCTTCAAAAAGATAATTAGAAAGTATTGCACCTGGCAAACCCTGAATAATATCACCGAAATGAAACTTATTATATTTTAACAGATAATAACCAAGTGGTTACTCATGTAGGAGCCATTTCCAAATCGACTGTCTGTATACCGATAATTGGTTATAGCAAAGGATCAGAATGAACGTTGACAGCAAAGTTAAAAGAACACCTCTGTCATATTGAATGTGTACATATATATATATATATATGTCCTGTTTTCTATGGAGAAAACAAGCAACCTTATCTTATTATTATTGTATGTATAGGGAAGCACCTGAAAGGATTGTCAAGCAGGACATGAAGAAGTAGATGGAGGTGATAAATTGAATCCCCAAAAGCTGATGAATCATTGGATTCAGTGCATATTCATCATAGTTGCTCTGCAGATAAGTTGAAATGAGGGTGGCTCCCAGACCAGAAATGAAAACTTCAAGTGAGGTCTATCAGAAGGCATAGACTTTGAAACAGTGATGGAGTAAGGTACCTGTTCTCATATCTACATCTCAGAATCTGTGATATACTCTAGAATTTTCTCAGGATTCAAAGTAAAACTTGCTGACCTATAATTTGAAGACTTTATACTCTTCCTTTAAAAAAATGAACATATGTCCTCCTCTGAGGCATCCTTTTTGTTTGTACTCCTGACACTATTTTTATAGTACCATGAAACAAATGTGTTCTTCCTCTATTACTTTCCTTTCCATCTTTTAAATCTATCCTTTTAAAATTAAAGTTGGTGAGTTCTCTATACAACTACATTTGTCCTTTCAGAATAGTACCATTTATCTTCCCCAGCAGAATTATTTTTTCTTTGAGTTTTCACTGCTTTATTCTTCTTTTAAATTACATCTTATTCTAAAATTCATTTTTAAAAATTTGAGTTCCCAATTCTCTTACTACCTTCAACCACTCCTCCACCCATTGAGAAGGAAAGCAATATGGTACCAATTATACATGAAAAGTCATGCAAAACATATTTCCATAATAGCTGTGTTGTCAAAAATTAAGAAAAATAAAATAAGTGAAAAATAAGCTTCAATTTGTACCGAGAGTTCATCAGTTTTGTCTCTGGAGGTGAATGGCATTTTTCTTCACCAGTCTTTTAGAATTGTATTAGATCATTGTATTGATTACAGTAGCTAAGTCTTTCACACTGTTCAGTCAACAATATTGTTAGTGTGTACAACATTCTGGTTCTGTTCACTTTGCTTTACAACAGTTCATAGAAGTCTTCCCAGGTTTTTCTGAAACCATCCCCCTTGTCATTTTTATAGCACAACAGTATTTCATCACAGTCATGTACCACAAGCTTGCTCAGCCATTCCCCAATTGATGGGCATCTCTTAGATTTCTAATTCTTGGTCAGCACAAAAAGAACTGCTATAAAATTTTTGTACATATGGGTCCTTTTCCTTTTTCATTGATCTCTTTCCAAAACATACCTGAAAATAGTATCGCTGAGTCAAAGTAATGTACCATTTCATGGCCCATTTGGCACAGTTCCAATTGTTCTCCAGAATGGATGGACCAGTTCATAACTCTACTAACAGTATATTAGTGTTCTTATTTTTCCATATCTCCTCTAGCATTTGTCATTTTCCTTTTCTGTCATATTAATCAATCTAATATGTATAAGATGGCACTTCAGAGTTGTTTCAATTTACATTTCTCTAAACTAAAGTGATTTAGAGCATCTTTTATGAAAATTGATAGCTTTGATGTCTTCTGAAAATTACCTATTCATATCTTTTGATCATTTATCAATTGACGAATTGCTTGTTTATAAATTTGGTTCAGTTGCCTATTATATTTGAGAAATAAGACATTTGTCAGAGAAACTCGCTGTATGATTTTTTTTCTAGTTTCCCACTGCCTTCTAATTTTGGCTACATTGGTTTTGCTTGTACAAAAAACTTTAATTTCATGTAATCAAAAATTTAATTAAAAAATTTAATTCCTGTGATCCTCTCTAGCTCTTGTTTAGTTATAAATTCTTCCTTTATTCATAGATCCAACAGGTAAATTTTTCCATGATCCTCTAATTTGCTTCTGGTATTATCCTTTATATCTAAATCGTATACCCATTTTGACTTTACCTTGGTATATAAAGTGAGATGGTAGTCTATGTTGAGTTTCTACCAAAATACTTTCCAATTTTCTAAGCTATTTTGGTCAAACAATGAATTCTTGCACCAAAAGGTTGGATCTTTGCATTTATCAAACATGAGATTATTCTGGTCATTTACTACATTTAGGTGTATTATATACCTAATCTATTCCACCATTCTATTTCTTAGCCAGTACCAAAATGTTTTCATAATTACTGCTTTGTAATATAGTTTGAAATCTAGTACTGCTAGATTGCCTTCCTTCACATTTTTCCCATTGATTCCTTTGATATTCTTGAAATTTTGTTCTTCAAGATTATAATTATTTCTTATTATTTATTTTCCTAGCTCTAAAAAATAATTCATGAACAGTTTGGTGATGCAGAGGATGGAATGCCATGTCTGGAGTCAGGAAGACTCATTTTTGAGTTCAACTCTGACCTCAAACACAAATAGGGTCATGAAGAGATAAACATGACTGAAGATGACTGAAAAATAGCAACAAAAAATGATTCTTTGTTAGTTTGATTGGTGTGACATTGAATAAGTAAATTAATTTAGCTAGAATTGTCATTTTCATTATATTGGCTTGGCCTACCCATGAGCAAAATATTTCTCTAATTGTTTAGATGTCTTTATTTCTATGAAAAGTGTTTTGTAATTATGTTTATATAGTTCCTGGGTTTCAGTATAAGTATTTTATACTGCCTGCAGATATTTTATATGGAATTTTCCTTTTTATCTCTTCCTGCTAGATTTTGTTGATAATATATAAAAATAGTGAAGATTTATGTGGATTTATTTTATATCTTGCAACTTTTCTAAAATTAATTGTGTCAACTAGTCTTTTAGTTAATTATCTAAGGTTCTCTAAGTATACCATCATAGTGGCTGCAAACAGCAATAGTTTTGTTTCCTCATTGCCTGTTCTTATTCTTTCAATATTTTTCTTGTCTTATTGCTGTAACTAGCATTTCTAGTACAATATTGAATAATAGACATCCTTGCTTCATTGCTGATCTTATAAGGAAAGTTCTAGTATATCCCTATTACAGTTAATACTTGATCTTGGTTTTAGTTAGATACTACTAATCATTTTTTAAAAGACTCCATTGATTTCCATAGGAATAGGTGTTGTATTTCACCAAAAAAGCTTTTCCTGCTTCCATTCAGATAATCATGTGATTGCTGTTGGTTTTCTTATTGATATGGTCAATTATGCTGATCGTTTTCCCAGTATTGAACCAGTCCGGCATTCCTGGTATAAATTTCACCTGGTCATAGTATGAGTCTATGTGTTTGAGGTGTGTTTCTTGTAAACTACATACTGTTGGATTCTGGTTTCTAATCCATTCTACTATCTGCTTCCATTTTATGGATGAATTCATCCCATTAACATTCACAATTATGATTATTAAATGTGTATTTTCCTCCATTGTTTCATTCTTGAGAGCTTCCCATTCTTCCCTGGCTGTTTTGCCCAGTAGAATTTCAGTCTACAATATCATACAATGACTTCCTCTGAATCATTTGAAGTCTGCTCTCCTAAAATCTAGAGTGCATTGCAGACTATGGTGAGCTTTCCTCTCCTTTTTAAATTCTGAACTTAATGCAAAAAGATGAGTATTATTATGTTCAATTTAAGCATAAATAATTGTAAATGAAACTTTGAATATTCTATATACCTTTAAAATTAAATAGAGCTGGGAAAACAGGAAAATAGTATGGGAGAAACTAGGTATAAAACTAACAGCTTACACCATATAACAAGATAATGTCAAAATGGGTACATGATTTAGACACAAAGGGTGATACCATGAACAAGGAGGGAGGGGGGGACCATGAGCATTATAAGATGTAAAATGGATAATTCTTATTATATTATATTAAAAAAGATTTTGCACAAACAAAATCAGTGCAACCAAGATTAGACATAAAACAGAAATCTGGAAAACAATTTTACAGCAAATGATAATAAATATAAATGAGGTCATAAAGACCTCATTTCTCAAATATATAGAGAACTGAGTCAAATTTATAAGAATTTAAGTCATTTCAATTAATAAATGGTCAAAAGATATGAACCAGAAGCTTTCAGCTGAAATCAAAACTATCTACAGTCATATAAAAATGCTCTAAATAACTATTGATTAGAGAACTTTCAATTAAAACAACTCTGAGGTACCACCTCACATGTACCAGATTGGTTAATATGACAAAAAAAGGAAAATGATAAATGTTGGAGGGTATGTAGGAAAATTGGGACACTAATGCACTATTGGTGGAGTTGTGAACTGGTTCAACCATTCTGGAAATCAATTTGGAACTATGCCAAAGGGCTATAAAATTAGGCATACCCTTTGGTCCAGCAATACCACTACTAGGTCTGTTTACAAAAGAGATTTTTTTAAAGAAAAAGAACTATTTTTACCAAAATATTTATGGCCTCTGTTTTTTAGTGGCAAAAAAAAATGAGAAAATGGGGAGATGTCCATCAATTGAGGAATGACTGAACAAGTTGTGGTATATGAATGAAATGGAATACTATTGTGCTATTAGAAGTGTTAAAGCAGGATGATTTCAGAAAAGCCTGGAAAGACTTACTTGAACTGAAGCAAAGTGAAGTGGGCATAATCAGGAGAACATTGTACACAGTAACAGCAATATTGTATGATGATCAACTATAAATGGTGTAGGTTTCTCAGCAATACAATGTTCCAAGACAATTCTAAAGGTAGCATGATGAAAAGTGCTGTTCACCTCCATAGAAAGTACTGATGGAGACTGAATTCAGATGGAAGCATACTGTTTTTCACTTTGTTTTCTGTGTTTTTCTTTCTTTTGGTTTATTTCTCCTTTCAAAACATGACTAATATGGAAATACATTTTACATGATTGCATATATGTATTCTACATCAAATTGCTTACTTTGAGGGGGGTGAGAGAGAATAGAAAAAAATTTAGAACTTAATTTTTTAAATGAATGTTAAAAATTATCTTTACATGTAATTGGGGAAAATAAAACATTATTCAAGAAAAAGAAAATTAAATAGGCAATACAGAAATCAATTGCTTCAAGAGACAGCAAGAAATGTATTAGGAGAAAATCAAAATGTTGAAAAAACAAACAAAAAAGATATCTGACATAAAAATGACTTGAAAAACAAGTCATAGAGAGATAATTGAAGGAGATCAATGAACAAAAGAATCAGTGGACTTCTTTGACCCAGAAGTTCACAGTTTTGGTTATGACATTACTGGGACTTTGAAGCAATAATCGATGGCTTCTTTCTATCTTCACACTTAACCATGTACTGTACACTGTACTAAGTGTTGGGGATAAAAGCAAGCATGGCTGTTCTTGCTTTCAAGGACCATATGGGCTAATGCTGTAAGGCACTTACAGATAGGAGAGCACAATTTGGAATGTGGGGAGCTTGTGATGGCCTAAAACTGGATGGAAGACATATGGTTGCTTGGTTTGGGGCAAGATAAGGTGAAAATTTACCTACCATGGCCAGAGTATCAGGGATGGGAATATAAATTCTAATGGCAGACAGGAGTATCAGTAAACAGACTACAACAACCACTATAAAGCATTATTATAGATCCAGGGACACCCCAAAATCCCACCTATAAGAAAAGAGTAACATCATAACAAATGTAACCAGAGACTCAAAAAGGAAAATAAATGAATTTTCTACCAGGATTACATGAATACCTAGAAGAAATGAAGCAAGAAGTGATGGAAACTAAAGCTACCAAGGAAAGAATTGGAGAGTAAATCACTTCGAATAAGAAGTGATAAACATTATTCAAGTAATGGACTCTCTGAAAAGTGGAGAAGACCAAATAGTAATCAATAATTCCATGAGAAAATAAGAAATATTTTAATAAAATCAAAAGATTGAAAAAATTAAAAGAAACTTCAGGTAACACCTATAAAAAACAATTGACCTATAAAACAGGTCAAGGAGAGAAACCTTAGAAATCATCAGACTCCCTGAAAAATAATGAATAAGAAGAAACCCAGGCATTATATTTCAAGAATTTACAAATGGCAACTGCCCAAGATTTATTAGAACCAAAGGGCAGAATGATGATTAACTGTGTGCATAGATAAATAGGTGTATGTATTTATTATCCATGTGATATTTACCACATGGTTACAATGACCTAGGGATTTGCCACGTTTTAGTCAACGTATTATTGATCATACTTTTTTTTTTTAATTCATCTAGGTTTGTTTTTGTCCAGTAGACATAACCTGTAACTCAAAGCCTCTTGAACTGAGAGAGCATATGTTTCATAGACATAGTTTTTCAGAATCTAGGTCACCTCTGGTCTATGATGAAATATTGAAGAAGGATTTCAGTGGACTCAGAAGAGAGCAGCCTCACAATCAATCCAGCAACAAACAAAATAAAATAAAACAAAAGAAAGATAAATGATATATATTGCTCAAAATATAACATGCCTTTGCAGCCACCTGAGTTAGGCCACTGGTGACAATAAATGGAGGGAGAAACAGAAGCAATTTTGTCATTGTAATATGCTCCGGACCAAATAGAAAAAAAAAAGGAAATTGATGAGAAGTCCAAAAAATGAAATGAACCCTGACAAAGAGGCATTATATTGTAGGGATGGGGAATTCCATTTATCCAGAATCATCAGTCAGAGTCCTCTTCCTATGAAAAGCAAAATAGCCAGTAACTTCTTGACTTTTCTTGATAATATTCTATTCTTCAAAAACTAGATGAAACAGAATGGAGAAATTATGTTTTGTTTCTGTTTCTCACCAACAGGGAAGAATTTTTTTCTGGGGTAGAAATGATGAGAATCTTGGGATAAAGTGATTACTGTCTTCTAGACTTTGTGATAAAAATCAAGAAGAGACAGACAGACAGATAGAAAGATAGATAAATCTAGATCTACATATAGATGGAGCTGTCGATATACATGACTTCTGACTAAGATGGCAGTTTGGATGGGAACAGACATCCCAGCTCCCACACATCTAGTCTAGCAAAAACTTAAATAGACTACCAATCAACCAATAAACATTTATTAAACACCTACTATGTGCCAGGCATTGTGCTAAGCGTTGGGGATACAAAAAGAGAGAAAAGACAGTCCCTGCCCCCAAGGAACTTAAAATTTAATGGGGGAGACAACATGCAAATATATATTTATATGTGTATATATATATTTACACACATACACACACATGCACGCTCATGCGCACAAATTAGGTTGTATACAGTACAAATAGGAAACAATTAACAGAGGAAAAGCACTAGAATTAAGAGGGGTTGAGGAAGGTATCCCACCATCCCGCAATCCCACAGGAGATCAGATTTTAGTTGGGACTTAAAAGAGGCGAGTGATGTTAGTAGTCAGAGCAGAGGAGGGAGAGTTTTCCAGGCATGGGGGACAGTCAGAAAGAAATCCAAAGCTGAGAGATGGAGTGTCTTATTCGTGGAACAGCCAGCAAGCCAATATCACTGGACTGAAGAGTATGTGTTAGGGAGTAAGGTATAAGAAAACTGGAAATGCAGGAGGTGGCTAGATTATGAAGAGCTTTAAATGCCAAATGGGGCAACATATTTAATGTGATCAAGGAATCCAATGAGAACCTGCAGTCAGTGACTTCATATACCCCATAACTGCAGGGAGAAGCAAAGAGGCAATAGGAAAGGGAGCACAACAGAAAAGTTTCAACGCCAACACATGCAAACCAAATGAAGTATGAATATAGACACATCAGGGATCCTTACTGTAGTTTGGCAAATGCTTTATTTCCTTATGGAATTCCAAATATGAAAATGTTCATCATTGCCAAAAATTAACGTGGTGGACTCTTAATAGAAAGAGGAATTTCAGAAGACCAAACATGGCTTCTCTGTAGACTCTTGCTATCTTCCCAAAGCAAGCAGCATCTCTTATGTACTGTGCTCAGAGGCAGTGTGGTACAAAGAAAAGCATGCAGAAATGAGTAAGGGGGCTTTGAATGCTGGCTCTGCCATATATGGGGGTAAGAGAAAGAGGGAGACTGAGTCTTTGTATCTCTCCCAGGCTAGAAGTACAGCAGCCACTAGCAAATCTGATTCCATTACTGACTGACCTGCTCTGTTTATGACCACCCTTGATTCGCCCCTCTTTAGGCAGCCCAGTGAGCCCCCTTTCCCCACTCCTAGGGGCTTACCACAGTGTTGTCCGACTCAGTGAAGAGACCTGATTAGCTTTAGCACAACTATAGTTCAGAACTCCTGAGCTTAATCCATACACCTGCCTCAGTTTCCTCCAACAGCAGGGATTACTGGCTTGTACCACTATCCCCGATACTATTATTTCCTATCTGTGGTACTGTGGGTAGAGAGCTGCATCTGGATTCAGGAAGACCTGAGTTCAAATCTGATCCCAGACACTCACTAGCTGTGTGTCTTTAGGCAAGTCACTTAACCTCTGTCTACCTCAGTTTCCTCAAGTATAATATGGGGATAATAATAGCAACTACATCACAGGGTTGTTGTGAGGATCTAGTGAAATTATGTTTGCAAAACACATAGCACAGTGCCTGGCACATAGTAGGAGCTATATAAATGTTGCATATTATCATCATGATTATTGTTATTACTGTAACCTTGGGCAAGTCAAGGTGACCTTTTAGGTCTCATCTAACTCTAAATCTGGAGTTCTATGCCTTGCTCATTCTTGCTTCTCTGCCTGGCTCAAGCCATCCTTCATATTAGGAATGGATTCTTCCCTTTATGCATATTGTTTTTTAGAATCCTGGAGCAGATGGGATCCTAAGTCCTGAAAGACCAGACCAGTGAAGATGAGTTCAGGCTTTGTGGTAGTACAAGGGTCTAATCTTGGCCCTTCCATCTATGTGACCTTCAGGAAGTCCTTTCACTTGTCTCTGGTTTCCTCATTTGTAAAATGAGGATGTTGAATTAAATCAGTGGTGTCAAATTCAAATAGACATAGAGCCACTAAACCACACATTTGGGCTTCAAACTGATTTAGAAAAACATAAATTAATAGTAAATATGTTTTGTTGTATTTTTATTTATCTTGCTAAATATATCCCAATTACATTTTAATCTGGCTTGGGTGGCACTTGGGAAAGTTGGATCATGTGTTTGATACCTTTGGACTAGAGGACCTCTAAAGTGATTTCCAGTCCAAAGTTTGTGACGTCTCCTTGCTCTGGCTAACCCCATAGTTGGCTTCCCCTTCTCTCCTCTGACACTACCACCACTCTAGGGCAGGCTCTCATCACCCCACACCCTGATGACTGCCATAGCTGCTGCTGAGTCTACCTGCCTCAACTCTCTCCCCACTCCAATCCATCCTCCATTCTGCCACTAAATAATTTTTCTAAAGTGTAGATTTGACCATATTACCCCACTACTCAACAAACTCCAGTGGCTTCCTATTGCCTCTGGGAGCAAATACAAAATGTTCAGTATGACGTACAAAACTGTTCAAAACCTGACCCCCTCCTACCTTTCCAGTCTTCTTGTACCTTACTCTTTGACATGTATTCTTCCACGAGTTGACACCAGCCTCCTAGATAGTCCACAGACATGACATTCCATCTGTCCACTCGAGCATTTTCTCCGACTGTCCCTCATACCTGGAATTCTCTCCCTCCTCTGCTCCTACTACTGACCTTCAAGCTTCCTTTAAGTCTCAACTAACATCCTACCTACTATAGAAAGCCTTTTCCTATCCTTCTTAAGTCCAGTGCCTTCCCTCTGTTAATTATTTCCTATTCATCCTGTATGTAGCCTGCTTTGTATGTATTTGTTTGCATGTT
The DNA here is from genome assembly GCF_900497805.2 of Vombatus ursinus. NCBI lineage: Eukaryota > Metazoa > Chordata > Mammalia > Diprotodontia > Vombatidae > Vombatus > Vombatus ursinus. Next base: position 6,193,458 of record NW_020949548.1, on the reverse strand, counting down.
GTTTCCCCCATTAGATTATAAGCTCCTTAAGGGCAGAGACGCTTTTTTGTATCCCGCAGCACTTAGCACAGTGCCTGGCACATAATAGCTCCTTAATAAATGTTTATTGATTATTGTCCTCTACTATAGTTTGTGTAAGAGACAGCATTTCAACCCAGATCTTCCTGACTCCAAGGCCAACTATGTAGCTATTTCATCACACTGCTTTTCTTGATTTAGTTAGGAAGAGGGGTGCCTTTTTCTGAGACCACATAAAGCAAAGAGTAGCTGAAGTTACAGGAATATTTTAAAGAAAAGAAGAGGAAAGCCAAGGGAAATCATAGTGGGTAGTCATAACATACTCTTTGGTGTAGGAGACTGACCCATCTACTGTAATTGTTGAAGCTAGGAATAACAGTTGGGAACCTGAGGAAAAAGAAAAAGAGCTGGAATAATTGATATGGAGAATCATATAAGGAGTCAAGATGGACACAGTAAACTGGTTGCTGATCAGCCACAAATACCCATCTGAGGTTATGTACCATAAATTTCTAATAAGTGAAATCAACTAATTTTATACATTCTTCAGCAACGCTCTGTGGCCTGGAATCAAGAAGAAGAAATTGGATCTTATCTCTTGCCCCAAAATAAGGATCCAGAGCCTGAGAATGATGGAGAACCAGGGTGAGTGAGACAAGGGATTGTAGGTTAGTGGCTTCTAAAACATGAAAGAGGTAATAGATGTAGTGAAGGTGGTACCAAAATCCTCAGAGCAGTTTAAATGAGCTACGAAGCAGAAAGGCAACAGTTGTTGCGAACAACCCTAATGAGGGCACAAACCTCTCTCTCCCCATTGAGACAGTTTGTAAATGCAGAACTGGGCCAGATTTTTGTCTGTGTTTCTAAACAGAGCAATTCATTGAACTGCAGGTTCTGTTGACAAGGAGACCAAGAGAACCAGCTGAGACTTCCATAGTGCAGAGCAACATGGCTCTGGGGAGTCAAGTTACCTGGGTGATGTCCCCGTTTCTTTGCATTCACCTGCATTGTGTTGAATTCTTGGCACAGTCTTATGTCATGGACTGTACCATAAGTTGCTAAATGCCTTAAGAAATAGCAATCAGACCCGTGATTATAATGGAACATTATTGTGCTATGATGAAAATGATAATGTGAAATGATGAGCAGAATGATTTCAGAAAAACCTGGAAAGACTTACATGGACTGATACAGAGTGAAGGGAGCAGAATCAGGAGAACATTGTACACAGTAACAGCGATATTGTACAATGTACAACTGTAAATGACGTAGCTATTCTCAGCAACGCAATGATCCAAGACGATCCCAAAGAATCATATTGAAAAATGCTATCTATCTTCAGGAAAAAACTGATAGCATCCGAATACAGACCAAAGCATGCTATTTTTTACTTTCTTCCTTTTTTTAGTTCAAATTTTCTTCTACAAAATAACTAGTATGGAAATATGTTTTATGTGATTGAACAAGTATAACCTGTATCATATTGCTTACATATCAGGTGGCAGGGGAGGGGAAGGGGAGAGGGAAGAAGAGATAGAATTTGCAACTCAAAATTTTTAAAAAATGAATGCTAAAAATGTTTTTACATGTAATTGGGCAAAAAACAAAATAATATTTTTTAAAAGTTAGAAGAAAAAGAAATAGTAACCAAAAGTTTGTGCTGTGCCAATATTATGTCCAAAAGTTAATGATTTTATATATTTATGTATATACATACATACATATATACATATATGTATAACAACAACTTCTGACTTCTCCCAGTTTCTCTCACGTATACAAATGTGTCAGAGGTAATGGAATATCTCTGGGATTCTATACATATGTCAGTTCTACATGTGTCAGAGAAAAGATGATCATGACAGGAGGAAGGATACACAGGCAAGTGAAAAAAGACCAATGATGTACTGGGAAAATAAGCATGAGCTGAAAAGTCACAATACGAGTGAAGAGTAGATTTATCATTCTCACTATGAATGATGATAGAAGGGATGCAAGGATAGGAAATTATGACCAAAGAGAAGAATTTTTGAGATCAGTCAATTCTGTGTGTCTAAATTTTATAGAAATATGTTGTAAGCTGAATTCTTGTTTGAATATCAGTTGGACGAGATAGACAACGAGGGCCGTTCCAAATCTGAGGTTCTGTCAAATCTTGGAAGGGGTGCAGTTCTAAGAGAAACTAAGGTCTAAGGCTTAACCGAGCCAGTGGGTGGTTTGTGAGGTTATGGGAGTTGACAAGCCTGCAGAATTATGTGGTCAGGTCATCAGAGGGATCATCAGTATGAATATCCTGATCCACCGAGGAAACAATGAGTCAAATGCTGAAGTCGTTGAGGAAGAAAGGAAGGTGACAACAGATAGAAGCCACGGGCACTGAGAAAGCATGACATAAAGGAATTGTGTGTTCTGCAAATACTCCACACATCCATATGTCAATTTAAAAAAAATCATTTCTTAGGTGGCGTAGTGCATAGAGAGCTGGGCCTGAAGTCAGGAAGACTCATCTTCTTGAGTTTAAATCTGACCACAGACACTAGCTGTGCGACCCTGGGCAAGTTACATATTCTTGTTTACCTCAGTTGCCTCATTTGTAAAATGAACTGGAGAAGGATATGGCAAACTACTCCAGTTTTTCTGCCAAGAAAACCTCAAATGGGGTCACGGAGAATTGGTCAGAACTGAAAAATGACTTAAATAATGTCTCACGCATTTTGCTAGGCTCTGGGGATACAAAGATAGAAACAAAAAGATCCATTTCTTTCATTCAAAACGAGGTGGAGGGGTAGATAATATGTATAGTCAGGTGTAACATCAAAGCATATTTAGAGGCAGCAAAGGGCATTAGAAAGAAAGTAGATGTTCAGGACTGAAAGACCAGGTTTCAAAGTTCTGTTGCATCCTGGCTGCGTGACCCCTGGCAATTAAATCACTTCACCTCTCAGAGGTTGAGGGAATGTTCTGACCTGTCTTTCTAGGGGGGATTTCCTCACCAGGGAGCTCCCTGTCTGAGTGAAATCATAGGTCAGCCCTTGTTGCCCAGTAACTTATTTATAGAGAAACATCAATGCCCAGTGGACGGACAAGTAGCTTGGAGTCCCCAAAACTTGGGTTCAAGTTCCATCTCTGATGCCTTCTGGCTCTGTCACCTCAAACAAGGCACTAAATCTCTCAGTGTTCAAGGAAACTCTCTAATATCATAAGTTGTACAAAAGTTAACAAAAGGGATATTCCTCATCAAGAGTCCTGATACCAAGGAAGCCACAGGTCTGATTTGAAAACAAAAGCAATCATATCTATATCACACACCCAAACACACAGAATTTGTGGACCTCGAAAATTCTTCTCTTTGATCCCAACTGCTTGCCTTCTATTGACTTCATGCCTTAATGTTTTGAAAACTAATAAATTATCTCACAACAATCCTGTAAGGGAGATGCCATTATTCCCACTGTACAAAAGACTAATCAAAAAGGTGATGTGACTTATCCTTAGTTAGTAAGCATGTGAGGGAGGACTTGAATACAGGTCTCCCTGACTCCAAATCCAGGTCTCTTTCTATTATGTCAATACTGACTTTCACTGAGTGTAGCTAAGTGTTAGTTAGTTTATAGATTAGGAAATCGGCATCCAAATCTTATTTTTTGACTTCAAGTAGTACATACAAGAGACATACAAGTAGTAAGTCTCACATCAAGACTTAAACCACAATCAAAGAGTAGTGCCTTTTATACTGTCATGTGCTACCACTCACTACTGAAGGCTCCCACCCATGCCATGACATTTTGTTCTTTTCAATGCACATCCACAGCAATTCCTCCTATTTGTGACTCTGTGTCACCTGATTGTTTCATCTATAAACTTAAAGTCTGGAAGGGATCCCTTAACCAGACAAGGACCTTTGTATGTCAGAGGATGGGTTTAATCAAAAGAAAAATGAAGCTGTCTTCATGTCTTCCAATGGAGCTGATGCATGTGAGGGCCTGACATCTGAGCTCAAACCAGAAAGAGAGTAAAGCCAATATTCTTCCCAGTCACATATCTGGGAGTCAAAAAGCTTCAACACAAGCCATAACATAATTTGGTGTTTGGCTAATGGGTGGAATGTGGGGGGAAGAGGGGACAGACGTTGGCTGTTACTAGTCTGCTAAAATGTCAACCCTGGCTTCTGATGACTGCCCAATTCACTTTAGGGCTCTGTCACTTGAGAGAGTTGTAAAGAAAATAGGTCTGTGAGGAGGAAAAATGTTTGGCATTTTGTTAGGAAAGCCTAAAGACATTAGGCCATTGGGGCTAGTTCCCCAACCTGCCCCAATCCCTTGTTTATAAAATACTGGCAATTCCTAAATTTAATTTATGGTGTCTTTGGCGTCTTTGTACCATTTCCCTGTGATCTTAATGGGTCTAATCTTCTGTCACCATTGGACCCTCCATCCTGGACTCAGTAATGCTGTTAAACTGAACCCCTTTACAATTACCCTCAAGAATTATACATGATCAGCCTTATCTATAATTAGCAAAGTAGCAGCACGGATTAAATAGAATACTGGCTTCTTATTTATTAGATTAGCATTTCAAGTCTGTGTGGAATAAACTGACTCAAGTATGCCTGAAGGAAAGTAGATTTAAACCAGTTTCTCTCCTCTCACTACTCCAAACTTGGATTCTCTACGGTATCTTGGAGTTTACTGGACCCTGGGGGGATCCTGCTGAAAATCCATTTTTTACAAACATTCTAATTCTCATCAAGTTCAAAACCAGTTACAAAACAGCGTGTGTATGTTGGACGATGGATGGCAACCAAGCACAGTTTTCATGCCCTCCTTTACCCAGTAGTGTAAGGTAATCATGGCTGATATTTATATAATCCTTTTAAGATTTGTGGAGTGACTGACAGATGTTATTTGATTTGATCCTCACAACAACTGAATGAGGCAAGTGCTACCAGCATTATTATTGCCTTTTTTTTCTGGACAGAGAAAAGATATGCTTCAAGAGACTAAGGGACTTACTCAAGATCCCACAGCTAGTATGAGTCTTCCTAACTCCAGGTCCAATGTGCTACCCACTGAACCATGAGCAGGTAGTATTTGATGAGAGCAAATAAATAAGGAATATATTGTATCCTTCAGGAGGCCCCCTCAAATTTGTGCCTATTGGCTACACTCAGGTCCCAGGGAACCAAGGAGTGATTATCTTAATTAACAACTCATAAGCCCCTTGTCAAAATGACTTTCCCTAACCAATCCAGAATAAAACATGTGATATCTTATAAACACAAAGTGAATTTACTTAAACCAAATGCAAAACAAATAGCAAGGAAATATACCAAAGAGCCAACGCTTTCCCCAGTCATTGGCCAACACTATCATTTCTCATACACTAAGAAATGATGGCTCTAAATTCTCTCCTCAACTTATCTTCTCATCAACTCAATGAAAGAGGAAACACACAGTGGCACTTTCACATATGTCTACTATCCACAAATGACTCCACCAGATCTCTTCCTCCCTGCTACGGACTTTCACTACAGCATTGAAAGGTAAAGTATGGAGTGAGTATTAAAGACTTTCCTCATGAGCAAATGCTGAAGCTTCAATAACTGTAAGGTGTTTTTTTCTTAGCAAGAGAATGTAGAAACCTCAGTGTCTTGAAAGAATTGAAAGACCATGCACCCTGTAGGCCCAGCACACCACACTCTTTAGTGTTTGAACCAGATTAAAACGTAATTGGGAAATATTAAACAAAGTAAAGATAGAATACGACATAGATAATGTTAATTTGTGGTTTTCTAAGTTGATACGCCATGCAAGGATCCATTTCTATTTGTTTGATGTATTGTTGCAGAGCAATAAAGGAAGTATAGAGGACTTTAGAGAGCCTTGTTTCTTCTTCAGGAATATAATAGGGAAAGAGGGAGACTTCTATTGTCATTTCTTTCAGGGAACCTTAGCCCTGGCATGATCCAGAAGGAGCTGCCATTTTCTTTCTTTTCTTTTTTTTTTTTTTGTTCCATTTTGGCTTTGCATCACTGGAATCTAGCCTATGTCATTTAGTGAAGTCTCTGACGCACTTTTTAAACCAATACAAAAAACCCAAAAAAGTTTCCCAATAAGTGCCCTCACTAGGACACCATATTTACCTGCTTGAATGTGTGAAGGAACTTCTGGAAGATATAGTTTCCAAAGATCATATCTTATTTATATGCACACAGAAAAATACATCCTGTAGCAATGTGGCATAATGGAAAAAGCAATGACCCCTGATTTAGGAGGTTTGCAGGAGATTATTGGTCTTCCCTACTATTTAGTAGCAAATGCTTTCCAAATAAATCATTTATTTTTAACTTTGCAGCCACACTAGAAAAATTAAAGATTGCTCAGGCACAAAACTTTTATATATGAATCCAAACCTATTGGGATGAAATATTGTAGCTCAGGTGTCTATTGGCTCCATGAAACAGTTACTGAAAAAAATGGGCCCCTCAAGACAAAAAGTAATAAATAATAGCCAGCCATCAATATTGCTGGTTCCAGGCTCGTTACTGATCCTACCAGAGTGAATGCTAATAAAGAGAAGAAACTACAAAAAAATTGTAGGAACTTTTGACCCTTCATTATATCTAGGAGAAATCCAGCTTCTTCCATAGGCTATGGCATTCCTTAAAGTTTCCCCTACTTCTTGATCTTGAGTTTTACTTTTTAGCATTTTAATTGATGGGGGAGACAAGGTGTTATCTGCTGTCCTCCATTCCCAAAACTATGTTTTGGAGTCTTTGAAAATATAATTATTTGATGAAATAAAGAAATGGAATTGAGGCAGAAGTTGGTCTGAAATTCAAAAGAAGGGATTCTTTAGGAAGGAAGCAGAAAAATACACTATTTGAAGCTGGAAAAGTATAAATTTTTCTTTTTGATTTTTTAACCACACTTTTTGTAATACTGAATGCAAAGTTCAGCTACTAGGGTTGAGAATTTAGTCATACAGAACCGTTTACACGAGGCACATCTAGTACTGAAATAGGGGCTTCCAAAATTTGAGGTCTCAGAATTATGCAATGGGCCAATAGACAAATATAGAAGAACCGGAAAAGGTTTCCATTAGGGCTTGGACCTTAAATGATGTTCTAGCTCTGATACTTCTTTGGGCTACAAGAGAGGGAGCATAGTATGGTGGGCACTGAGCTTGGAATTCAAAGAATTTAGGCTCAAATAATACCTCATACACTAAGCAGGTAGGAGACCCTCAGCAAGTGTCTTAACCTCTCTGTGACTCAGTTGCTTTGTCTACAGAATGGAAGGGTAGTTTACATTCAGCAGTCTCCAAGGTCCTTTTAGCTCTAAATCTCTGGTCCTAGGTACTTAGTTTAACCTTTCTGAGGCTCAATTATAGCTTATAAAAGAAGATGTGTCAAACATATTGCCTGACGGCCCCATGTAGCCTGCAATACTCCTTCAGTGCAACCCAAAGCAGGTTAAAATATAATTAGGAAATATTTTTTTTAAAATACATCAAATTACAATCAAACATAGATAAAGTTAATATGTAGTTTTCTAAGTCAGTATGTGGCCCACAGTGATCCTCATATTTAGTTTCACGGTCCCTGTTCCTATTTGAGTTTGACATCAATGTCTAAAAAAAGGGGATGAGGACAAATCCAGTGTTGAGTTAATGAATATAAAACCCTACATTAATGTGATTTAAATGCATTTGTGGTCACATTAATGTGGGTGCTCTTTCTACCAGGGTTGATTGCAACCCACTTCTGCTCTTTTGTCCTGCGCTAATCTCGTCCATCTTTATGTAAATACCATATATCAGATTTACCCAACATGCTGAAGGCCGTGCACTGCTTTCTGAATATTTCACAGATATAGTGAAGCCTCAGGCTGTTCACATATTATTACCTTCACTCTATTCATGATGAGCTCACCTCCTTTTCCAATAAAACATATATGGTCCTGATGTTTTGTCTTCCGTGTCATCTGAAAGGCTGCCTCATGTCCTACCTCCTTCGTCAAGCCTTCTCTGACTGCTTTAGGCTTCACAGATAATTTTTATTGTCATCCTTGTTATTGAGTCATACCTAACTCTTCATGACCCCATTTGGGGTTTTCTTGGCAAAGATACCAGAGTGGTTTGCCATTTCCTTCTCCAGTCCATTTTACAGATGAGGAACTGAGGCAAACAGGGTTAAGTGACTTGCCCAGGGTCAAACAACTTGTAAGTGTCTGAGGCTGGATTTTAACTCAGGTCTTCTTAACTCCTGTTTTCCTCATGAATTGGAGGAAAGGTACACTTCAGTACCTTTACCAAGCAAATGCAGTCATAAAAAGTCGGACATGACTGAAAATGACTAAACAACAAATTTCTGGTCCAGTATTTTATCCATTGTGCCACTTTGATATACGTGCCCCTCCCCCCACATCCCGATAATAGTGACAAACTTCTGGAGTGCTTTATGGTTCATTAAACATTCTGTTCACAACAAAGCTACAAGCTAGATTGTAGAAGTATAATTATTCCCATTTTTCAGATGAGGAAACTGAGGCTCAAAAAAATGAAAGGACTTGTACAAAATCACAACTATTTTCAGAGTGAGAAATTCAACTCAGGTTTCCTACCTTGAAATTCATTGATCTTTCCCTTCATTCAATTTCTGTCATATTTGACAAAACAAAAACTTAAGGTATAACTTCTTAACCTGTTTTTGCAACATGGACCCTTTCCTAGTCTGGTGAAACCTACTTGGCTCTTCTCATAACAATGTTTTTAAATCAATCAAATAAGATTAGGATCACCTGAAATCTCATCACCAGAAAGAATGACTGAGGAATGACTATTTTTTCTCAACTCACTCTCGTTGCCTCTCCCCTCTGAGTGGAGGTATAGAAGGCAGAGTACTAACCTTCTCCCAAAGCCTTCCTTTATAGAAGGCTCACAACCTTCCTGGTGCCTCCACTTTACATCAGCTGCCCTGTTTGGCTTGACTCCACAGGACAACATGCCCTTATCCGACCCAGTTGCCTCCCCACCTTTTCAGCTTCCTTTTGCGTGTGTGCGTGCGTGTGTGTGTGTGTGTGTGTGTGTGTGTGTGTGTTTTGTCTTCTATCATTTGATTGTAAGCTCCCTGAGGGCAGGGATAATCTCTTTTTCTTATGTGTATCCCTACCATTTAACACAGTGCCTGGCATACAGTAGGTATTTAATAAATATTTATCTAATTATTGTTGAGATTAAGAGGGAAAAACAATTTTGTTGTAATACTATTATATACTTATGTGTATGCATATGTATGTGTATATATACAAATATACACATATACAAATACACAAACATACACATATACATACATATATATGCATATATATATATTTTAAGCAAGTTCCCCGAGACCCAAGGTTAGAAACCTCTGGCATAGCTACTTGCCTCTCGATGATACACTATCTATTATTCTTACTGTTTCTTGTATACAGAACTGAATCTTGTCTCCTCTGTTAGATTTTCATCTTCCCCAAAGATGCTGTTATCTAGTAAAAAATGCACTGATTTTTTTGAAATCAGAATCTGAGCTCAATTCCACCTCTGCCTCTTACTACTTTTGTGACCTTGGATAAGTCACTCAACCTCCCTCAAATTTATACCCTCATCTGGAAACTAAAAGGATTCTATTAGATGGAACCATAAGTTTAGAGCTGGAAAGGAACTTAGATATTAGCTAGTCTGACTCCCTCCTTTTTTGTAGATGAGGCAACTAAGGCCTTATGATGCTAAAGCCCAGATCTAACCATGTCTCACCACTCTATAACCCTAGTGGCTCCCTATTACTTCCAGGATCATATCTAAAATCAAACATAAAGCCCGTCATTACCTGCTCACTTTTTATCTTTCTAGTCTTCTAACCAATCAATCCCAGAAGTGTGCTGGGGCCAGCTCAAACCAACTACTGAGTGCTAATTTTTAAATTTTCACTGTGAGTATTTAGACCTCAAAAATAGGCGAATACTACAAATTGGGGCTTGATTTTCTTTTTATTTTGATAATGGTTAGACTTAAGAAAGCTTAATGTTAATGTTAATAATGCCAATTAGACTTAAAAGTATGTACTGCCTACATTTTGTCTTCAGAGAGTTGGTTATTAAACATTTACCATCCAACTCTTGCTTCCCTCTATGTACTGGCTGATCTAGCCTCCTTGCTGTGTCTTTCACCAGACATTTCATGCATTTTCACTGGCTTTCCTCCATGACAGGAATTCTTTCCCTCCTCATCTCTGCCTCCAGGTTTCCTTCGAGCCTCAACTAAAATCCCACCTTCTGCAAGACTCTCCTGGTCCTCCTTAATGCTAGCACCTTCCCTCTGAATTACCACTAATGAGTCCTGTATGTGTGCATGGATATGTGTATACATATATGTGTATGCATGTTTGTCTATATATGTACATGTGTGAGCATATACATATGTCTGCACATATACTTTGTACATAATTGACTGCATGTTGACTCCCCCCCCCTTAGTTTGTGAGTTCCTTGAGGGCATGGGCTGTCTTTTACTTTTCTTTGCATTTTGGATGCTTAGCCCAGTACCTGGCCCATAGTAAGCCTTAATAAATTTGTCTTGGTTGATTTGCTTTGCTTTGTCCAAGGTCACAAAGGTAGTTGTGGCAGAACTGGGATATATACTCAAGTCATCTCTGACTCCAGAGTCATGGCTCTCCCCACCCCACCTCCCAGGACCCTCCCAGCTCTAACTGCTTGATCCATGCATATTGGCAACATGGTGCCACTGGGAGCTTTGCTCAGCAAATGCTGACAGATAGGCCCTGAAAGGGTAAAGACAGGCAAAAGGAAAAGAAAATGAGGTGAGGAAAAAGGAAGCCGCTGGGAGAAAAAGGCAGGGGAGGGGTGGGCGGTGGGCGGTGGGAATCAGTCAATCTTCTGTTAATTTCATCATCTCCCACTCAGGCAACGGAAGGGATGAGAAGTCAGAGAGCAGCTCAGCTCTCCCTGCTATCAGTGTTCTCAGGAGCCCTCCCTTGGTCCGCCCCACCTAGATACAACCACCCTGGGGCCCAGACATTTTCACAAGTTGTCAACAGTTTGTTAAATTGGTCCCAATCAGACCAGAGCTGAGTTTCACACTGGCACTCTCGCCTGGGGGGAGAGCAAAACCACGCCGTTGACAAGGAGCCAGCAGCAGAAGCAGCGTGCAAGGCTCTGTCTCGGAGCAGCTCATTACAAGGAGCAGTGTCCACCTGGCTCCATGGGAAGCATTCTGTTTTGGGAACTCAGGCACCTCTCTGGGAAGTGGAAAGGAAAAGGAGGAGACCCAGGAGCCTTGTGGAGAGTCGTCCCAGAGTTTGATGAACCTTTCAAGCAGTAGACTTGAAAAACTATGTAACTGCTAGTATGGAGAAGGGAGGTTTTGTGGATGGGGAAGGGGGATGTCTTTCACGCAACAACAGGTCTTTGTCCTTTCCTTTTTAATGAGGAAGCAGACCATCAGTCACTTGAATTTCCAGTCAGTCCATCTGTCTGAGCTGTAGCCACCTCATTTCATTCTCTGCATCCTCACTGTCAATCTTTCAAGGCCATTTGGGGGTGTGTGTGTGTGTGTGTGTGTGTGTGTGTGTGTGTGTGTGTGTG
>NW_020949548.1:6056497-6181785 GCF_900497805.2 Vombatus ursinus | reverse complement strand
GTGTGTGTGTGTGTGTGTGTGTGTGTGTGTGTGTGTGTGTGTGTGTGTCTGCTAGGGGCTCAGCTGGATAAAGTTTGATCCTAATGAGGCCAAGGCTCTGATTTTTCACAACATTAAAGACCAGTTACTTTCAAATGTGGAGAGATAGCTCTGTTCCTATTGCTAAATGCATCCCGTGCCCCAGGCAACCATTTCCCAAAATGTGACTTCTCCTCCTTTTACAGGGCAAAGGTTTGGAATTGTCTTAGGGTGACCTATTATCATCGTGTGCAGGAAACACTAAAGATCACCATCTGACAACAGGGTGGAATAATAGAAAATGAACAGAATCTGTTTTAAATCCTGGCTCTGAAGCTTATTATCTAGGTGACCTTGGGCCAGGCTGTCTTAATCTCAATCTCTCCTGAATTTAGTTGTCTCATCTATGAAATGAGAGGTCTGGACTAGACTTCTGGAATCCCTTCAAGTTTTTAATCTTTGATCCTGGGATCCCTGTATAGGTCACTCTGCCTCCCATTGGGGCATCAGTCTCTTCAGAAACCCTGCTCACCAGTGTCCTGGCCTTCATATCTCTTTTTCATTAGAGTTCCCAGCTCTCCTCTACCCCAGGTTCCATATCCTGTCAGCACAAAAATGCCTCATGTCCTGTTGTGAACAGAACTTAGAATTCCAGGGACACATCTCTCCCATGAGCATTGGCTGAGAAACTTTTCTTGCTCTCTCCCCTCCACACCTGCTGGTTTTGACCAGTATAACCCTAGATTAAATGGATTTAGTTGAGTTATTCTATTGACCCAAGCTTACCCAAAATCATGGATTCTTTGAGAAAACCGTCCTAAGCTCCAAACCACTGGATTACTCTTGAAACAAAGCTTAGTCCTAAACTGAGGATCTGACTATAAGCTACGGAAACTCCTTCTTCATTTGCACAAACTTCCATTCAATTGGCCCATTACAATAACCCATACAATACAAGTAAATTTTAGATTTTTTTGGCCAGAACTGTTATTTCACTGGATTGGGTATTCCCAGTGAAGAAATTCACTCCACCAATCCATATGGCTAACTGCTGTACAACACAGACCTGGAAGAGTTGTCTGGGGGCACTAAGGGTTAAATGTCTTGTCCAGGATCATCCAGCTAGTGTGTGTCAGAGGAGGAGGATGGACCAGGTTTTCCTGATTCTGAGGCCAGCTCACTAACTGTTATACCATACTGTCTCTTGAATATAATTATGATTTTAAATTCTTAATCAGACATCTAGCATGGCCAAGAAAGTATTATGTCCCTTATCTTATCTCACCAGATGATCTTCAGAATCTTCCTAAGACAATTCAAACTGGCAAGGTAAGGTACTAGACACCAAGGTCCTCCCTCAAGTTGAACTATCAACCATTCAAACTCTACAATCTACAGAGACTGCAACTCTGATGAGTTGGGCACACTGTTCGAATGCCAAAAGTATGTTTGCCTAAAAGACTATTTTACAGAGAACTCACACAAGCCAAGCACTCACATGGAGATCAGAAGTGAAACAAGGACATCTGCAAGATCTCTCTGAAGAACTCTGGAATCAGTTGTGAGACATGGAAGACACTGGCACAGAACCACCCAGCATGGAGTGCCCACATCAAAAAAAAAAAGTGCTGTACTCTACAAGCAAAGCAGAATTGCAGTAGCTCAAAAGAAACACAAGATATGCAAATTTAGAGACATCTGTACTTCAAATGTTCGTATGAACTATTGTCCAACCTATGGTAGAGCCTGCCAAGCTCTTAGTGGTCTGACAGCCACAACTGGACACATTTTATCTTGGCCCCAACATAGTGATGTCATTTTTGTCCTCTTCAAGAACAAAGGTCAAACACCACCACCACCACGTCTCTTAAAAATGAATCTGTTAATTCAATCATTCAGTTAACAAATATTTGACTCCCTTATCTTTTCATAGCACTGTATTAGGAGCTATGGAAGATAGCAGAGAAATGAAAGACATATGCCTTGCCCTTTATAGTAGGAGCTAGTTGGGGAGAGAGGACCTACATTTGGATAAGAGCTAAGTAACAAAATACAAGGTAGAGTGTCTTTGAAGAAGGATACAGACATTCAGTTCTAAAAGAAAGGGAAGGTTGATGCAAGCTAGAAAGGTTAGGGAAGATCTTGTGGCAGAGAAGGATCTTGAGTTAGCCCTTGGAAAAATGGATTGGATTTGGACAAAGGGACAAATGGAGCATTCCAGTTGGTAAAAAGAGAAGAGACAAAATTTGGGAGTTGAGAATGGGTGAAAGGTATGTGTGTGTGTGTGGGCGGGGGGGGAATTATAAAGGGATTTTTCTGGCTGGAGGGGTAGATTTAGATGAGAAAGTTATCAGAATTAGAGAAAAAAAATATGCACATTATGGTCAGAGTTCCAAAGGTGTTTAAAGGGGATATGTTATAAGTGGAAAACATGCAGCCCTGAGTGTCAGAAGCCATGAAAGGCTGTTGACATTCATTTTAAACTCAGCCCAACTACATCCAAGCTTTGTAACCTTCAGTAAGTCACTTCAGATCTCTAAGTTTCAGTTTATTTCTCTGTAAAATGGGAATAATGACATCATCTACTCATCTTACACAGTCATGGTGAGAAAAGAACTTTGTAAGACTGGCAAGTACTGGGGCAGCTAGGTGGCGCAGTGGATAGAGCACCAGCCCTGGAGTCAGGAGGACCTGAGTTCAAATCCGGCCTCAGACACTTGACAATTCCTAGCTGTGTGACCCTGGCCAAGTCACTTAACCCTAATTGCCTTGCCAAAAAAAAAAAAAAGACTAGCAAGTACTTATAATAATAAACTCATTTTTAAAAAGCATTTACTAAATGCTTACATGCCAAACACTGGGGATACAAATACAAAAGCAAAGAGAATCCCTCCCTGATGGTAGGTACTATATAGGGGAATGATGGCCAGGGAGAGAAATTTTGGTTTGGTGACAGGGATGGTAAGTGGAAGAAAAGAGGAGTAAACCCCCAAAAGCTTTTAGGGAACATTGACAGAGTTGATTTGATTACAGTTCCAGAACTGGAAAGGAGTGGGCTGTGGGGGCAGAGGGAGGGATCAGAGGTTAAGCAAATTCAACTGGTAAGAAGATGCCTGGGAAATAAAGTGAACAACAGCTGGAGTCAAGCCTGCATATAGTGGAAGACTGAAGCTAACCACCATTCACGATAGCACAGTTCCATGTCAGCAGTTCTAGTGCTGAAAAGACTAAGTCCTCCAGGGCTTGGTTTTTGGCCCCGGCAGCAAGAGTAGCTGTCAAAGAAAATGAAAAGTTTGGACTGTATCCTCTACATAGTGAAGAGCAAAGTGACATTTTTGAGCAAAAGATTGACATGATGACATTGGGAGGTTATCCACACCATGCTTTACAGCCTAGTTATGGAAGAATAGTTGTGGAAAGGTACAATTGATGTTTTGGGTGTTAATTTCAAAAGTACATCACTCATCAAGAATGTGAGTGTCTCTGAATGACCTCTTAGCATTATATCAGACTTGGATTTTTGTTAGATACATCCTTAGAGTACATCAAATGATGGAAGCTTTTTTTTTTTTCAGAGAGGACTGTTGGGATCAAAGAAAGTTCCTGAAAAGCAAATTAGTTCTAATTGGTCTGAATTCAGTAACCATCAACACTCTGAACTTACTAAATAATTGGATATTTTAAACTGATGTGCAGGCTGGAAACAAGAAATTAAAAAGGTATAAATGAATGTGTAAATACTATGTTTGGTGTAGAATGAAATCATTCACATTGATAAAAAGAATAAAATTTCCCAGATGTTGTGGTCAAGGCTTCTATTTCAAGTGAGAGAGAAAGGAAAACCTTGACTCTTTTGTTCAGCTAGGTTTGCCCAGCAACACATTCATTGCATCAACGAATGGCTCTCTTGTCTGGAATCACAAATAAAAGTGTTACAGAATTCACAAAAGCACAGAATCACAAAATCTCAGAATAAGATGAGACCTCAGAGGTCGTTTCATCCGGTTGCCCTTGATGAAGAATCTCCAGCTCCTTCAACACATCCTCATGGGATGGGGTCTAATTTCTCCCTACATCCTGGTAATCACCCCTGGACACTAGCCCTTTAAGCCAGCTTTCACACAGAACCAATCAAGATGCTCCAGATGCTGCCTGAAGATAGCACAGCATAGCAGCTGTCCCCTTCCTCTTTCAGGACATTATGATTGCCAAAAATCAAAGACTATGAGCATTGTGGGCTGCATGTCACTCTGTTGACTCATGATGAAGTTGAAAAAGTCAACTAAAACCTCAAGATCACTGTCACACAGATATTGTCTAGCCACGCCATGCCCACTGTGTACTTTCAAAACTGATTTTTTGAGGGGGAGGGGAAGAAGCTGGTATTTAGGATTTTGCATTAATACCTATTAAATTTCATCTTATTCTCTTCAGACTATTGGTTAATCCAGCTGGTCAAGAGTTTCGTGGCTCTCGATTCTGTCCTAAAACATATAAGCAACCCCTTCCAGATCTGTGTCACCTACAAATTGTCTATTCCTTGATCAAGTCACTTTTAAAAATATATATGAACCAGCACAAAGCTTATTCCTTGGGACACTCCACTAGTAGGTACTCTTCCAGATTACAGAACCAATAATCACTAATCATCCAAGTAGTTCGCATGAACTGCCAGTCATCCCACATCCCTCCTGCTTGTGAACAATAACACAACAGAACTCGTCAAAGGCTTTGCCAAAATCTGGGTATGGGATATTTATAACATTCTCCTTATCTGCCACTTAAGTCAGTCAAAAAGGAAAAAAAGGAAATGAGGTTAGTTAGTCCAGCCTGACTTTTTTTTTTAATATTGTCAGTGAGCAATCACTGCTTCCCTGAGTGTTGACAAACTATCATATAAATAAAATAATCTAGAATTTTTCCAGTAGTTAAAGTCAAGCCTACAGTTTAAATGTATCTCCTCAGTTTTGAACAGAGGGACAACTATGCCTATTTCCAGGCATATGCTCATGTTAACATCTTATTGCTATAAGGAGTTATTGTCTTCCTTCAGATTTTGTATCTCTTTCTCCAGCTGGTTAACTTTCTTTTCATAATTTTCTTGCATTGCTTTTATTTTTTTTTCTAATTTTTCCTCAATTTGCCAAGGAAACATGGAAGTCATCAAGGCCAAACCCCTCATTTTACAGTTGAGTCTTGTGATGTCAATCCTTTCCTTTTTTTTTTAACAAATATTACTTAATAAGTGGCTCAAACAATCACATCTACCAGTTCTTTCATCACCTGATGCCTGCACATAGGCATCTGAGATATCTATATCTATATATATGATTATTGAATTAGATTTTATTCCTCTGGGATGTGAAGGGATAATGGTGTGTCTTGACAGCAATTTATCAAAAAAAATAAGACTTTAGTGGAAAGAAAGTTCATGATAGTGTCATTGAACTCTTTGCTAGTTGGATTCCAATTGGAGTACTGTCTTCAGTACACATTCAGCCACATTTTAAAAATGGCATTGATAAGTTGGAGAACATTCAACAGAGGACATCTAGGACATTAAATGGAACATCTGAGAATCACTAGAAGGAGATTGCCCTCTCAATCTCTCCCACTTTCTCCCTTATCTTCAATCTCTCCAGTCTAATGGCTGTTTTGCTACTGCCTACAAACATGCCCATCTCTCCCCTAGCCTCCAAAACTCACTTGATCCATCTATCCCCACTAGCCATAGCCCCATATATCTCCTTCCTTTTGTAGCTAAACTCCTTTAGAAGCCCTTCTACAATGGATTGCTCCATGTCCTTTCCACTAACTCTCTTCTTAACTCTCTACAGTTTGGCTTCCAACCTCATCATTCAAATTAAATTGCTTTCTCCAAAGTTACGAATGAGCTCTTAATTGCCAAAGTCAATAGCCTTTTCTCAATCATCATCCTTATTGATTTTTTGCAGCCTTCGACACTATTGATCACCCTATTCTCCTCCATACTTTCTTCTCTATAGGTTTTGTGTGGATGTCACTCTCTCCTTGTTCTCCTCCTACCTTTTCGACCTCTCCCCAGCCTCCTTTGCTTGGTCTTTGCATAGTGTCTGTCATATAGGAGGCATTTAATGAATGTCTATTGATTGACTGACAGAAGAGAAGACCTAGGGTGGGGGGAGGTTATGATAGTTGTCTTTAAATATCTGAAGGCCTAGGATGGGGAAGAAGCAACAGAGTTGTTCACTTTGCCCCCAAACAGCTGAACTAGGAACAAAGCAAAAAAGTTGAAGGGAGAAAGATTTAGGTTTAATTTAGAGGGAAAACTTCTTATGATTTAGAACTAACAGAAAGGAAATTGGCCACCTTTGGAGCTAGTGAGTTGTCCCACCGTGGAGGTCTTCAAGCAAGGACTAAATGAAGACTTTTTAGGTGAATTGTAGAAACACTCTTATGAAAAATAATAGAACTTGGGAATAGATGTCTAAGCTATGCCAACAGTGAGCAATATGAAACATTCCTTCAAATAAACTTATAAAGTAAATTCATTTGAACTAATGTTTGGAACATAGTGAGGAGAACTTAGGGCAGCTATGTAGTGCAGTAGATAGAGTGCCAGGCCTAGAGTCATAAAGACTCACCTTCCTCCATTCAAATCTGACCACAGGCCCTTATTAGCTGTGTGACTCTTGACAAGTCATTTAATCCTGTTTGCCTCAGTTCCTCAACTGTAAAATGAGCTGGAGAAGGAAATGGCAAACCACTCCAGTATCTATGTCAAAAAAATCCCAAATGGGGTCAGGAAGAGTTGGACATGACTGAAAAATTACTAAAAACAAACAGAAATAAGGAGGACTTAGAACAATAGCTCTTGGACATTGTAAGACTCCTGGTGAGGCCCTCTAGTGAGGGGAGTAGAAATGGAGAAGGGCCAGATGGGGAGGAGCTAGCTTGGGGTATATAGTTCCTGGGAAATAAGAATAGTTTCTTATTTTAATTAATGATTCTTACTATCTACTATTCTTAGTTGTTTCTGTCCTGCCAAAGGTGGCACCCTCTATGTTTGGCTCCCCATACAAAGCTCTGGTTGCCATGCCCTAGTTATGGCTCTTTCGAGAGGATATTTTTTTTCCAGATATAAGTTGAACTAATTGGCCTCTGAGGTCTCTTTCAGCCTGGGTTCTATGATTCTCTAACTTGAACATATTAAGGGCATGTAGGTTCTTCCTTACCAGCTTATCACAAATCTTGTGTTTCAGCACAAGGTTCCTATTAGCTTTCTTTTTCATCTTTCAGAGTCTGAAGTCCATTGATCTTGGTAAAGAAAACAAAAGCCAAATAACGTTTGAGCACTGGGGCCTTCTCATCATCGTCCATTATCTTTGCACCATGCACCCCAAGCAGCCATCCTGTCTCTTCTCTTTGATCTTCTTCCTGCCCTCAATATAGCCAAAGAGGCCCTTTTTGTTGAATTACACCTTCTAGGGAGAAAACCATCAAAGGAAATTGCTCAAATAATATGTAGAAGCCAGTATTGAAGGTTTCCAAGAAGAAAAGATTCAAGTCGAAAATAAAAGTCAATGTGGAAAGCCAACAATTTGAAGCCATCATCATCTGTGACTTGGCTGTCCCAGCAGCAGAGAGACTCACCTGCTGCAATACCCTGGAGCTTGGCCCGTGCCCCAAAACTGTACATACCTGCGGGGCAGATGATCAAGACTTTGACTTAACTAGGAAATTCACAGCAAAACAGAGGGAGTGGGGGAAGGAAAGAGAATAATCCTTTATATAGCACTGACAATATGCCAGGCTCTGTGTTAAGCACTTTAGAAATATCATCTCATTTGATCCACACAACAACCCTGTGAGGAAGGTGCTGTAATTATTCCCATTTTAAATTTGAGGAAACTAAGGCAAACAGAGGTTAAGTGACTTATCCAGGGTCACATCCTAGTAAGTATCTGAGACCAGATTGGAACTAAAGTCTTCCTGACTCTAAGACCATATGAGCTTGCCTAGGAACAATTTCATTGCTTTAGTCATTGCTAGCAATTTGTTGTTCGGTTGTTTCAGTCATATCCAACTCTTCATGACCCCATTTGGTTTTTTTGGTTTATTTTTGTTTTTGTTTTTTTTGCAAAGATACTGGAGTGTTTGTCATTTCCTTTTCCAGCTCATTTTACAGATAAGGAAACTGAGCCAAACAAGTGACTTGCCCAAGGTCACACAGCTAGTAAATGTCTAAGACTGGATTTGATAAGTCTTCTCGACTCTAGGCCTGGCACTCTATCCACAGCATCACCAAGCTGCCTTTTTTTTGGGGGGGGGATCTATTTCCTTCAAGTACATGCTTGTTCTAGGTTGAGAGAATACCTTTCACCTTCACTGCGTCCCTCACAGATGTAGGATCCATAGTAAATGTGTTCTAATAGTGTTACGAAAAAGGTTTGGCCAGATAGGAACACTCTAGTATATTTGTCTATATCTGGCCTTCTGCCTCATCTCGCATCTCAGCCCAAGGTATATTTCAGTAAAGGCAGAAGGCTTTGCTTTTCCAAAGAAAGGAACCTCTTTAAGAGCAGAAAGGAAATAGACATCTAAAGGAAAATCAACTGAACTCAGATTTATCCAAATGGAATGAATGCATTGTCCTTCTGTGACCTTCAGTTTCCCCATTTGGAAAAATGATGTGGATGGGTCCCAGATTCAACAGTCATTGCCATTCATTCAAAAGCATTTATCATGAACCATTACTAATTCATTTCTGATGGACTTAGTGGCATCAGAACCAAAATCTACAAATAGGCAGAGTGCGGAGCCCTTTGGCTTAGAGACTGTAGTTAGTACAGAATTTGACTCAAATTTCTAATTATTCATAGTTATTTTCTAGCACATTATCATTACCACTTCCATGAGCATTCATAGACTTTTATACTTGACATGATTGATTCAAACAACCTTCTAAATCATTTATTTTTCCTGCTTCATGACGTTTAGTTTCCATATAGTTTCAGACGTTTCTGGCCTTGGTAAGGTTCCTGGGATTGATGCCTATTGTCACAGACTGGTCCTTGGACCCTTCTTGACTTGATGGTGGGATGCAGAAGACACGCCTGTGCCTAACGTGAGAAGGAGCAATGAGTAAAATTGTGTAAAAATGTATTGAATTTATGTTATTGTATAAGTATATAAACAGTCATATAATAAGTCTAATTCTGCCCCAGGAGAAATTTAACTTTTTTTAGTCTAGCTTTATGCTGAGAAACAAAGTTCATTTAAACACTAACTTGTAGAAAATCAAATGAATAACCCAGTAGTAAATGAGAAGCTGGACAAAAACAAAGTCACATGTCTCTCTGAATAGGGGAAGGTGATACTAAAGTGACTTAAAGTTGGGGATGTATATATAGCATGCACACACACACACACACACACTTACACACACACATTAGTTGGAAGGGATGAAGTAAAGAAATACTCACAAAGAGCCTACTATGTGCCACATTTCCTTTGGGCCTCACAAAAACCCTGGTAGAGAATTTCTCTTATTCCTATTTTGAGGAAGAGATGGCTACTAGATTGGGGTTCCACACTTAGCTGCCTCTAGTTGGTTTTTATTTATTTATTTAGTTAGTTGGTTTTAATCTACTTTAAAAATATGTATTTGCAATGTTGAAAACCAAAAATAAATTAATTAAAAAGGATATTTGCTAGAATTAATACATAATCATAGTTGTATAGGATTACAGCAGAATTTCCATGAAGATCACTTTATGCCAGGGCAAATAGAACCTTTCCATTCCCAGAACCTGGAGATGCTGTGCATTGGAGAAGAAAAGGCATGGCTCTGACCGAGGAGGACTGAACCAATCCTTGAGATTCCACAAGCTATCTGGGCAACATTGGGCAGGTTACTTCCCTTCTCTGGGTCTCATTTTCCTCACTACAATGAAGGAGGGTTTCCTGGATACTAATGTAGTAGGATTTTGCAAAAGAACCATCCCTCGCCCCAGTGGTCTCTTAAAATATAAATGGGAACACCTAAGATAAAACTACCTGAAAGTAATTTTTTAATTAAAGCATTTACAGTAACAAGGAAAGCCTCAGAAGAGCAACGGCCCAAAGGAAACATTTTATGGATTAAAAGAAGCAAAGGCAAAACCACCAGAAGGCTACTTGGTGCCGTTGAAAGAATGCTGGACTTTAAGTCAGAGCACTTGGTTTTGAATCCCAACCTCTACCTGTGTGACCGTGGGCACATCATTTAACCTCTCTTGATCTCAGTTACCCCATCTGTAAATGGGAGGACAAGTTGACCTCCAACATCTCTTCCAGCTCTAAATCCATGATCTCATTTCCACCACCCCTCCAGGCTGATGTTCCTGAAAATCCAAATCTACAAATGTCAATCACCACATAAGAGAGACAGCAAGATTTTTATCAAAGCAAAACAAATGAAAGATAAAGGAGGGAAATAGAAAAAGATGTGTCAGAGACAGAGAAATGCATCCTTACCTATGTCAAAGGTTGGAGAGTAGAAAGATGTGACCCAGAAAAGGAAGACCACTGAACATTTGGAATAAAATAGTAGGTATGAGGTTTTTCCTATAGAGAGGGAAGCTGGATCCTTGGAGAGAAAGAAACAATTTCTAGATCTATAAAGAATGATAGTGTGAAGCCATAGCATCATTGGGTCAGAAGCCATTCTATAATGTTTAGGGGGGAAAAGAAAGAATTCTGGTATTTGATTTTTCCCCAGTAAGGTCTACTGAGACAGTAATTCTTTGACCTGACAAAAACAATATTGAGATCAAGTGTCTTAACTGAAGGAGAATGAGATAGAGGGAAGGAAGGAGGGAGAGGGAATAGCTCATTATAAAGTAGACTAGACTTGTAGTCAGAAGACTTAGGAGAGCGTGGCTTTACCACTTTTTAGCTGTATGGTTTGTGGCAAGTTACTTAATGTCTCTGAGATTCATTTCCTTTCCCTGCAAAAGCAAGATGCTGTGGAAGCCAAAAAGAATAACACATGTAATGTATGAAATGTCCAGCTGTTGCCATTTCAATTGTCTCCACTCTTAAAATAAATGGTGTCCCTTAGGGAGTGAATGAAAAGGGACGTGGGGGATGTCAACATGCCATCTTTCATCTGGGCTAATTCAAATAATCCCATCTAATTCCTGATAGAAATTCCTTAATATTTAAGAGAGATTAGAGAAAATGGGAGTTCTTTATTGAATGAGTGGGGAAGTGCTACCTCAGAGGGGTAAACACCTTGGGCAGTTATCAAGGGGAGAAAGGATACTAACATTTGTAATCACCAACCCTGGAGTTGGTGATAGGGACGCTGGAAATTGGAAGCAATAAAGTCCTGCTCCCTGGGCAACCATTTGTGAAAATGGAGGTTGTAGGAGATACGACAAAGTGAGTAATCTTTATTTTGTCTCAGCATTAATGGAGATATAATGCAGGGTTAATTATGTCTCCTGCCAGATAGGGAAAAATCTGAAGCTTCCTTCTCTGGCTGGCTAGTTATGCCCAACAACAAAGATTTGCCTTGCTGAGGGTTTGGAGCCTTTCTGACAACAAAGTCTGGCAATGTATCTTGGGAGCCATGTGGAAATGTAGGATCGTCTTCAGAGAGTAATGCCTGACCAAACCTTCTAAAAGCATTAAGTAATCATGACATGGAAGAGTCAGGACACCAGATAATAGCTGCTCAGAGCAACGAAGGAGTCCATGGGGAGTGATGCCTAGAGGCATTGGATCTAGTAGGGAAAGAGTGCCGCCTGTGTCAGATTGTCTTTAATAGATCTACCTAGACTCTTTTTAAACTGGCTTCTTGCCGTGGGAGTTTTTGTTAGCGTGGTGTGGTGTCAGATGTCCCCAGATTTTCTTATCGGTACTAAAAGATGGAGTAGCAAAAAAGCTCTCAGCTCAAGTCAGAGTCCTTTGTGCTGTGAAAACTTCTGATATAAGGTTCTAGAAATAAATATTATTATTCTTGAACATAAACCTTACAATTCATTTATTTGCTTTTTAAAAGTTATTGATGAGGAGAAGCAGCATGAAGCCTGGAAGTCAGAAACATCTGGATTGAAGTCCTGTCTCTGATGTCATATGACCCTGGACAAGTCACTTGAGAAATCAATTGACAAGTTTCTCAATAGGCCAGGCAACTCTCTGAGGTTATAAACTGCAGAACAGAGGTCGATCTGTACTAATAACTGGAGTTTCCTGCAGGGCAGATTCCTATATAAATATATCCAAAGGTCCAGTAAAAAAAATAATGATACATTTAGTTTTGATAAAATGGACACTTTCAAGCTAATGCCCAAACACATCTTCCTATGAACTAAATTCTGTGATACTCAGATGAAAGGGTATCTTTTATCTTTGACAGAACATAAATAACAAGGACAGCCAAGTGGCACAGTGGATAGAGTTCCAGGCCTAGGGTCAGGAAGACCTGACTTCAAATCTGGTCTCAGATACTTGCTAGCTGTATGATCCTGGGCAAGTCACTTAACCCTGTTTGCCTCAGTTTCCTCATCTGTAAAATGAGCTGGAAAAAGAAGTGACAAGCCACTCCAGTATCTTTGCCAAGAAAACCCCAAATGGCATCACAGAGAGTTGGACACAACTGAAATGACTGAACAACAAATGGTCATAAGAATGACCATTATAACTAATCAGAATTATGTTGCCTTCTATGATGACTTTACTTATATTACTGTAGTCATTATTTTTCCTCTGAAACTTCTTGCTTAATTCATTACTTAGAGGATCACAGACATATGGCCAGAAGAGAATTCAGAGACCATTGGCAGTCAGGAGGCATGGTGCCTGGAGATGGGAAGATCCGAGTTCAAATATGATCTCACACTCTTACCAGCTGTGCAACCCTGGGTAAGTCACTTAACTTCTGTTTATCTCAATTTTCTTATCTGTAAAATAGGGATAAGAATAGCACTCACTACCCAGGGTTGCTTATGGGGATCCAATGAGATATTGTAAACTGCTTAGCACAGTGGCTGGCACATAGTAGTTTCTTAGTAAATTCTTATTTCCTCCCATCTAGCCCAACTCCTTCATTTTACAGCTAAGGTAACTGAGGCACTTGGAAGTTGCCTATTTGCCTAAACCAAAGGCAGGATTTGACCTGAGTTCCTCTGACACCAGGGGCAGTGCTCTTTCCTTTTCATATAAATCTTCCCATGTTTCTTGGAGTTTTTATGCAACATTTGGTTTAGTAATATTCCATTAAATTCAGACAGTATCATTTGTTCAGCCATTCCCCAATCATTTTTGCACATTTTTTGTTTTATTTTGTTTTCACAAATAATGATTCATTAAACAGTTTTGTATCTATGTACCTTTACTTTCTGTCACTGACCTCCTTGGTGTACAACCCCAGGCATGGACTGTCTGGCTCATTGGGTATAAAAACTCAGCACAGTTCTTGCACGCTTCTAAACAGTCTTCCAGAATTGACCCCTTGACACTAAAAGAACTCTTCCCAGAAGTGTACTAGGGTGAGATGGTTAATAAAAAGCTACACTGCTCACTCTCCATTTGGTCTCTGCCTGGGATATAAGCAGTCTATTTAAATATGGATGGATAGCTGAGGTTTGGGGGAAGGGAGCAGGGATGGGGTATGTCAGGATCCAGTTGTAAATTCACTGAGAAAAAATAATTGAAGAAGTGTTTATGATGAGAAACTATAATTAGGAGTAATAGGATGGAATTAAGGAAAGGGAAATAACAAGTTTATAATAAGATTCCGGTATGAGGTATTCAAATTTAATTGTATATTTTAAGTAATGCCAGGCTCCCAGATGCTGTTGGAATGAGGACTGGATACAAATAGGTTCATACAGAAATGACTTTGGACTCAACAAGCTCAGATTGGGACACATTAGGCACCCAGCTACTGTGTTTCAATTGCTTGTTGGATATCGGTATTTCAATATATAAAAATCCTATTGGATTAGGACTGTGAGACCATCTCCCCCTTCCCATAACTCACTAAGACGAATGGAAAATTCCGCAAAAAGACTAGCCTCCTCAGCATATTCAATTTGCATATGAAGTGATCCATTTCAGAGTTGAAGCATCAAACCCTAGGAGGCTAATTTATCCAATAGAATGTTATAATCATCCGTATCAAATGCATTGCACGGATCCCCAAAGGAGAAGGGTTGAGGGAAGAAGGGGAAACTCAGATTCGTGCCATTTTTAATCTCACTCCAATGCAAGAAAGCTACTAATTCAGTCATATAAGATACTGTGAGAAATGATGAAATTTGGAAATACTGTGTGAATTTGGGGCTTCAGGGCTCTGCAGAAGAAACTTATTGAGAGCACTTTCACTTTAAATCATTTTCTTCTTGTGCAGGCAAATGGATGGGGCAATATCAAAGACCTTAGATTTGGACTCAGAAAGCTTGAGTGTCAATCACAGTGCTGCTACTTACCCATTTAATCAATTCAACCATCATTTCTGAAGTATCTATTAATTGCAAAGCACAAATTAAAGCATTGGGCATACAAATGCAAAAATTAAATATCCCTTGCTCTCAAGGAAGTTATTCTACTGGGAGTGAGGAGGGGGTATTACCTGTGTGACTCTGACCAAGAATTTCTCCCATGTGATCTTGACCAAGCAATTCTTCCTTGGTAGGCCTCAGTATTCCTCTGCAAAATGAAGAAGCAGCATTTTGGGAGGTAGAGTTGATGCAATATTGAGCTAGGACTTAGGAAGACCTGAATCCAAAACCTGCCTTAGACACTTACTGCCTTTCTGACCCTAAATAAGCCACTTCACTTTTCTACGACTCAGTTTCTTTGTTGATAAAAGAAGGGAAATTGGACCCTATGGCTTCTAAGTTTCCTTTTCACTCTAGATATTATAAACAAGATCATTTCTGAAATGGCAAATCAAGGTATAGTCTTCTCATATTAATGTCAGTTGCAATTGGAAATGGTATAATGTAGAGGAGACCCCATAGTATAGTGAAAAGGACTCAGGACTAGGAGCTAAGAAATCTGGGCATCTGTAAGGCTCTGTCTATAACTAGCTGTAAAAACTCCCTAAGACTTCATTGTCCTTATTCCTTAAAACGAAGGAGTTATATTGGTATAGTGGATAGAAGGCCCACCTTGATGTGCAGGAGATCTGGGTTAAGTCATACCTCTGATACTTTGTGACCCTGGGCAATCACAGTCTCTCAATGTTCCTAGGCAACTATAAATTGAAGAACATTCCACTAAGGTGATTCTCCTAAATCATAGGTCTGATCATATCCCCTCCCACTCTCTATTCAATAAACTCCGGTGATCCCCTATTGTCTCCAAGATCAAGTACAAAATGCTTTGTTTGGCATCCAAAGCCCTTTATCAGCTAGCCTCCTTCTACCTTTCCAGTATTCTTCCACCTTACTCTGCAACACTCCCTGTGACACTGGCCTCCTCGCTGTTCCACAAGCCAAACATTCCATATCATGGCTTCAGGAATTTTCTCTGACTGTCCCACATGCCCAAAACATTCTCCTTCCTCTGCTCTGACTACTGACCTTTTTGGCTTCCTTTAAGTCTTTTCCCATAGTATAATGGAAACCAGCCCTTCTTAATTCTAATTAATTATGGCCTAACTATCCTGTATAAAGATTGCTCTGTATATATTTGTTTGCATGTTGTCTCCCCCATTAGACTGTAAGCTCCTTGAGGGCAGGGATTTTTGCCTCTTTTTGGATCCCCAGGACTTAGCACAATGTCTGGAATATAGTAGGTACTTAATAAATGCTTATTGATTGATTAAGCAGTCAGTGTTCTGCTTAGTAAATGGCGTTTGCCATGTCTAGGATTTCCTAAACCATTGAAATCTCAGATCTTTGCCCCTCCCCCGATAAGAAAAAGAAAAAGAAAGGAGCAATAGGAACACTTTAAAGAAATATGGTGGGAAGATCTGTATGAATTGATAAAGAATCAAGTAAGCAGTCCCACAGAATAATAAATATAATAACTACAATAGTGTAAATGAAAAGAACTCTAAGTGGAGATCCAATTCTGAGCTAATGTTGTGACTAAGCTTGGTCCCAGAGAACAGATAATGAAGCACACCCCCTCCCTGTAGGCCAAGAGGTAAAATACTGTATTACAGCAGCCTGCCAGGTGCAATTTTTGTGTTGATCTGTTTATTGCCTTTCCTTTTTGCAAAACAAGGAAGTTTAAGGCTTGATGGAATGGAGGTATATATCCAGAAATAACTGTGATGTTTAAGCAAACTTTAAAATGCTTTTAAAATAGCAATAAATAATTTCTGTGGTGGTTACAGACAACATGCTAAGACTTTTTTTTCTTTAAAACTTTGTGTCAGTCCTTCTGTTTGTATGTATTTGGGGGAATGTTCTGCCTTAGCAGCAAGAAAGAACACTAGAGAACCAAATCGATACACGTAGGTCCAGTCACCTCCGCGTCAGGATGAATCTGAGTTGATGTTAAGCATTTAAGCACCTGGAAGATGAGAAATCTCAGCTCAGGCCTATATGGCAATGTTACTGGAACATCATGGCTTTTGAGAGTAGGTTTCTGTGGCAACAGTAAACCTGTCCATAAGAATGATTTAGTACACATGGATGCCAAAAGGATCTGCCCTCATTGTCTTACAGCTGGCTGTCACGGAATCAAGCCTCAGCCTCCCAAGCTCATGGAGACCATAGTGTGGCTTGTCTTTCTCTCTCATTCCTGTGATTTCATACGCAGTTTCATACACCAGCTGATCATATAGCTGATCTGGCACTAGAGGGAAGAGTCTTATACAACTCCATACACACATCAATAATTATAGACAAAATTCTAGAGGTTATAAGGTTAGAATTACAGAGTCATAATGACCAACTCAGAGGTCATTTATTTCACTATCCAGCTGATTGAGAATTCCTTTACGAAATTCCTAATAAGCTTCATCTAGTCAGTAATCAGTCTTCCATGAGAAGGGAATCCACTAGCTCTTTATAATTACTTCCTTTGGTTAAGAAGCTGAAATGTTCCTATCTTCAATTTCCACCCATTGTTTTCTGTTTTACCCTCTAGGACAGAGCAGAATGAGTCCATTCTTTCTTCCATGTGGCAATACTCCAAATACTTGGAAAGCTATCGTGAACCCCTAAATCTTGTCTTTAAGCCTTAACGTCCCCAGTTCCTCCAAATGATCCTCAGAACATGACTTCCAATTCTATCCCCATCCTTATCGTTCTCCTCTGGACACATCCAATTTAGCAACGTACTTTCTAAAATGTGGTGAGTTGAACCAAACAGGATGCTTCAAATATACTTTTTATCGGGAAAAGAGAATCTATGGATTCCAGGAGCATCCTACTACAGATGTCTTTCCAAGTTTTACATCAGTTCTTTAATAACTGAACTTTCAGCCCAGGCATTTGACAAATTCCAGAGAAAACGAACTGTTTTCATCTCATCCACATCTCCCCATATTGTTCAAAAGGATAGCCCGAGAGACTTTATCAGATACTTTGCTAAAATCCAAGTATACTGTACCCATAAGATTCTTCTAATCTACCAAGCTAATAAGGCTGTCAAAAAAAATAAGATTAATTGTGCACAAGAAGGCTCATGAATAACTTGGTGAAGCCATGCTGACTTAGTAATCACTAATTTCTTGTCTAAATGCTCACAAACAATCCCTTTTAATAGCATATTCTATAACTTTGTTAGGAATCAGTCAGGCTCACTAGCCAAGTCTTTGAAAACTTAATCCTCTTCCCCTTTCTAAAAATCAAGACTATATTTGCCTGTTTCCAATATTCTCACATCTGTACTATTTCCCACAATTTTCAAAGGATAACTGATTAAAGCTGAAGAATCACATAGTCAGGATTTGTTTTATTTTTGTTCTTTTTATGTTTTTGGTACCCTGGCTTGTGATTCATTGAGGCCTAATGATTCTAATTCATTGAAGACCAACTAAATTCTCAGTTGAGTTTAATAAATACAGGCTCTTCACATAGAAGGTGAGCTCCTAGAGGGCAGAGGTCATTTCATTTTTTCTTTATATCTCTACTACTTAGCATAATGCCTGGCTCACAGGAGGTTTTCAGTATATGATTGTTTAAAAAGAATCTCCTTACTTAAGAGTTTTCCCTTCCCTATGAGATTGCTTACAATTTACACCATATATACTGTTAGGTTCACAGATATTTGTATGTTGTCTCTACCATAAGAATGAGAGCTCCCTGAGGGCAGGGATTGTGGTTTTGCCTTTCTTTTGTATCCTCAGAGCTTAACCCAAAGTCTGGTATATATTCAACACTTGATAAATATTTGTTATCTGATTGACTTTTTTGACCTATCTTTCACAGTTCGCAGAGTATTTTCCTTGCTACAGAAAAGAGAAGCAAACTAAGGTTATTCAGTATTTCTTCCTTCCCTTGTTTATCTGTTATCATCATTCCAGCCTCCCAGAGAACAAGATCTATCTTTTCTTTAATTTTTCTCTAACTTTCATCTTGGCCCTCCCTCTCCCTCCCTCCCTCCCTCCTTCCTTTTTTTTCTCCCTCCATCCCTTCCTCTCCTCCTCCTCCTTCCCTTCCCCCCTCAGCCTTCCCCTCCCCCCTCTCCTCCTCCCCTTCTCCCCTCTCCTTCTCCTCCTCCTCCTTCTTCTTCTCTCTTTATGTGCGTATACATATATATGCACATATATATGTGTGCATGTATGTAGGAATACACACAGATAGATAGATGTAGGGGTGTGCATTTGTTGATTTTAGGATGCCTGATTTCAGTTCCCTGGAAGGAGGTGCCCCTACCAGGATAGGCTCAGCACTTCTGAATTCATTGCCATGCGTCTTGCTCCAACCTTGAGTGACACCATCTCCTCAGCCTCCTCTCCCCTCTGACTGGTGGGGGGGGAGCATGAAACTCCTCCCAATGCCATCCTTTATAGAGGGCAGAAAGCGGACTCAGCTCACTCCATTGTGAGTCTGTTGCCCTTTCTGGTTTCAACTCCTTGTAACAAGATGTCCCCTGGTGCTCCCCTTCTCTTCCTAAAGAAGGGCTAAAAGTCCTTCCTCCCTTTCTTACCTTCTTTTGTCCTCCCCATTAGATTGTAAGCTTCTTGAGATCAGGGATTCTCTTTCTTTTTATTAGTTCTATCCCCAGTGCTTAGCACAGTGCCTGGAACAGAGTATTTGTTTAATAAATGTTTATTGTCTTAGATTAAAATTAATGATGAATAAAGTGAGGACACAGCTAGAAACAAGCAAACAAGGTAGCTATTAATAATAATAATAACAATAATAATTAACATTGATATAGTAGGTTTGCAAGGTATTGTTTATATATGGAATCTTATATGATCCTCACAACTACCCTGTGAGGTAAGTGGCATTACTTTCCTCATTTGACATATGGGGAAACTGAGGTTGAGAGAGGATGAGCGACTTGCCCAGTGTCACATTAGTACATTTTTGAATTAGAATTTGAACTCATGTCTTTCTGACTCCAAGTTTTAGGTACCATTCTATCTAGCCTCCTCAGTTTAAACTTAAACCAAACTAATTTGCTTATGGTCCTTCTCTGCTGGTAGATATTAGGAACTTAGACTTTTAGTCTAAGCATTCAGACTTTCAGCTAGAAAGAGGGGACACTTTGGGGACTACCATGACCCAGAAGCCGACTTCCCAGACTATGAAAGGTCCTAAACTATTTATCAGACAATTCTTGTGCTACTTCTCCATGGCCCTTTGGTAGTTAATTCACTATATTTTTCAAGAAAGACACTTAGCCTGGGAGGCTTCCTATCCATCAAGCTGAAGGGCTTAATGCTCCATTCCCACTGAGATCACCTTGCTCTTCCATATGGTGAGTAGCCAGTTCTGCCTCTAAATTTCCAGCCTCCAACTTACTGCTTCCTAGAACCAAGTTGTTGACTATGGGATTTAGAGAGCATTTGGTTAAAGACCCCTAAATCAATCTGGCTCTTTCAAAGAGGAGAATGCCTTTGGCAGCCACACTCTAAGCATCTTGCTTGGCTGGAATCTTTAATTAACACTGCTAAATATCTTGTAGTATCTGGCCAGGCCGGCAGGATCAAATTTACAAAGAGACAAAGGCAAAGATTTTGACAGGGCTGCGATCTTGTACCAAATATAAGCACCTGGCCTTGATAGGACAACCAGAACAATTTAAAACAATACTACCAGAGAGCATACTCACACTCTTAGGCATCCTGTTACTAACTTTCTATGATACCACATAAAGAAAAAAAAAACAGCGTTCCCTGTTCACATCAAGAGATGGTATGTATGTGTGTGTTTACAAATATTTGGCAAAAAGACAATGGGAAAATTATTCGTGACCCCCATTTTGCAACCTAGATCTGTGCTCATACTGAACTTGGTGTTAGAAGACCTGGATTCTAGTTTCAGCCTTGCCACTTAAAGGCTATCAGCCTCGTATCGCCCAGTTTTTAAGTGGGAAGAGCAATCCTGATCCATCTTATCTCAGTGAGTTGTTATGAGGTTGAAACAAGATGAATTATGTAATGTACCTCTCTCAATAGATTATAAGCTCCTTAAAGACAGGGACTATTTAATTTTATTTTCCTTTGTATCCCTAGGGCACAAGCACAATGTTTGGCACATAGTAGGACCTTTTGTTGATCAATGTGCTACGTAAGTAATAGCAAAGTATGATATAAATATATGCTTATGTAGCAGAAAGTCAGAGATGATATAGTACTGGTCTCAAAAACTAGAAGATTTGGGTCCAAGACTTACCTCTGTTTTACTGACCTTGTGACCATGGGTAAGTCACTTAACTTTTCATTTCACCCAGACAACTCTCTGAGATTATAAATTGCAAAGGAGGACATCTGAACGGGTAGAGTGAAATTTACACTGCTGAAGGTTCTCTAAGCTAATGAAATCAGAGGTCTATATGTATATATATATATGTGTATACCATTGGTGGAGTTGTGAACTAATCCTATCATTTAGGAGAGCAATTTGGAACTATGCCCAAAGGGTTATTTAATTGCGCATTCGCTTTCACCCATCAATACTGCTACTAGGTCAGTATATAAAAGAGATTAAAGAAAAAGGAAAAGCACTTATATGTACACAAATATTTAAAGCAGCTCTTTTTGTGGTGGCAAAGAATTGGAAATTAAGGGGAAATTGATTGGGGAATGACTGAACAAGTTGTGGTATATAACTGTGATGAAATACCATCGTGCTATAAGAAATGATGAGGATAGTTTCAGAAAAAAAAAACTTGGAAAGACTTATATGAGCTGATGCAAAGTGAAATGAGCAGAACCAGGAGAACATTGTACATAGTGACAACAATATTGTAAAGTGATAAACTGTGAATGACTCAGCTATTCTCAGCAATACAATGATCCAAGAAAATTCCAGAGGACTTATAACAAAAAAATGCTATCTGCCTCCAGAGAAAGAACTGATACAATCTGAACGCAGATGGAAGCATATTACTTTCTTATTATTCTTGGTATTTTTTTTTGTTTGTGTTTTCTTTTGCAACATGGTTAACGCGGAAATGTTTTAATGATTGCACATGTATAATCCATATCAAATTGCTTGCCTTCTCAAGGAGTGGGGAGTGGAGGGAGAAAGAGAATTTGGAACTCAAAAAAAAATAAAAAAGATTGTTAAAAATGTAATTAAGAATTTTTCTAAAAAGTGAAGTGAAAAAATGTATATGTGTATGTATAGGTATAGATATAGATATGTGTATATATTTATAGATGTGGATAGATATCTATATAAAGGCACAGAGATGAGAGATTGAATGATGTGTAAAGAATAGTGACAAGGTCAGTCTGTCCATACCATAGTGTGCTAGAAGGTCAATAATGTATAATAAGGTTGGAAAGGTTGGTAAGGGACATGGCACTATAAGCATGGCATCTTACAGGATTCCTTATTTAGTTAGGAACCTTAGCAATTTTCTTTTTCTTTCATCAGAAGACAAATTCAGAGATTGCCCCAGATGACAAAGAAGTCATTTCTGCCTTCCAAACTACCCTCACAATCCCACCACAAGCTCCATATAGGGAGCTCCCTCCAAGTGCTTCATGTTTAACTGTACTTGAAGGGAAGGCTGTTTTTCACCTGCTCCTTTCAAATGAGAAGAGTTCTTAAACTGACTGCTTATAAACAATGCTGGTATTGAAGAATAATGAGGGAGTAAATTTTCAATTAACCATAACTAAACTCCCAGGAGCCCTCAGTTAACTGGAATTTGAAGCTGCAAGGACAGAGTACCAAATCTTTTAAGAAGACAAGCTAAGTATCTAGGCTTTAGATTTTAAAAAATAATGATGATGTTGATATCTAGCATTGACAAAGCAGTTTAAGGTGAGCAAAGCATTGTCAGTCCTCACAAGAACCCGGTCATGTAGGTAGTATTATTATCTTCATTTTACAGATGAAGAGACTGAGGCAGAAAGAGGTTAAGTGACTTACCCAGGGTCAGGCAGCTAGTAAGTGTCTAAGACCAGATTTGAACTCAGATCTTCCTAATTCCAAGTTCAGTACTTTATTTACTGAACTACTTAAAAAGCATCGTTATTTCCTTGAACCAGCAAGTGATAAGCCTAGAATATCCTTGATCTTAGGTAGTGGGGCATTTGAGAGTATTCATTTCACTTCTCTCGGTTTCAGTGTCCTCATCTGAGAAATGAGAGGACTAAAATAGATAGTTGATCTCTAACACCCTTCCTGTTTGCTGATGTGGGAACTTTGCCACAACAACCAAGGGATCATTTGTGTAAAATTTTTACTCATAGACCTGTTTTAATTGTGAAGCCAATCCAATCCAAAAAGAATTTATTAATCACCAACAAGACTATGTATAATTCCACTGGCTCTGCAATCAGGATTTAAAGGAAAATGGTAAGACAATCCTGCCTTCAAGGTGCTTACATTCTACTGGGAGGAAACAGCATGTAAGCATGTAAGATAATAGGAAGGGGAGAGAGAACAAACCAATAATTGAAGAAATCAGAAAGACTTCCAAAAAAAGAGGTGATACAGAATTTGAAACCTTGAAGAAAGCTTGGAATTCAAAGAAGATTAATGTACATTAGGACTTGGAAAGGATCTCGGCCAGCCATTGATCTAATGCTTTCATTTTATATAAGAAAATGAAGTCCAGAGAAATTTAATGATTTATCCAAGATCACTCAGCTATCAAAGGCAAGACTTAGGCGAAAACCAAGGTCCCATGACTCCAAAACAAGTCAGCATCCTTTCCTCCATATCACACTGTCTCCCTGTCAAATACATTACATATATAGGCCACAATTTGTTCAAATACACAGAGGAAGAAGATGGAAAGCCAAGTTTGAAGAATATGGAGTATGTGAGGGGGGTGAGGCTCAGTAAACCTCTAAATGTAAATGTAGACTAGAGTCAAACCGGGAAACACTTGAGATGTCAAACTTGGAGTGTTTGTATTTTGTTACAGAGACGATAGTGAGATACCAAAGATGTTTGATAAGGGGAGTGGCAGGTTCAGATCTGTTTTTAAGGCAGTAATTTGGGCAAATGAATTGAAGATGAATTGAAGAGGAAAAAAATGGAAACCTGAGTCCAATTCATGTGCTGTTAAGATACTGTAAAGGAGAGAAGATAAAATGATTCATGATCTTGACCAAGGAAGTCCACTCCCTCACGTGGAGAGATGGGGCTGTCATAAATTTTAGAAAGATTTTTCAGTGACAATAAATAATGGTTTGAAATAAAAACAAACCTCAGGTAACCAATAAACTCAATTAATCAGAATAGCTCCTTCTCTGAGTATTCTGGCTATTGGAATTTGTACCATATGTAACAGAGGGAAAGCTCAGGCAACCAAAGGAGAAAAAAAAGAGAAAAAAAAGAGCAAAATTGATAGAAATCATTACAAAGATCCATGACAGTAATTCTGATTGTTCTGGTAACTGAAAAAAGTCCTCTGAACTGAACCCAGAAAGAAAAATGGAGACTGTCTGCTACTAAAGGGCAGGGAATATGTCTTGTAAAGCATTCAGCCATTTCTGTGGATGTTTAATAACAACTTGTCGATGGTGAGGAGAATGTGATTAGTTATCAAATCCTAAAAGCTGTAATCAAAAACAACATTGCTACACAAAATAGATTAGAAGTTTACTTTTGGCCATCTACTGAAACCTCAGAATAATATTTCGAAACACATAAAATTATTTTGTTCAGTCATTTTTCAGTCATGTCTGACACTTCATGACCCCATTTGGAGTTTTCTTGTCAAAAATATTGGAGTGGTTCATTCTACAGAGGAGGAAGATGAGGAAAACAGGGTCAAGTGACTTGACCAGGGTTATACAGCTAATAAGTGTCTGAGGCTGGATTTGATCTCACGGAAAATTAGCTTCCTGACTCCAGGTCCAGCACTCTATCCAATGCACTACCTAACTGTCCCTTAAAATTAAATACATACAATTACAAATGAATCCAATTTTTTGTAAGTCATTAAAATGTTTTTCAAAAAATTCATAGACCTCAGGTTAAGACTGCATTAGACTGATAAAATGCACATCCTTCATTGCTACCCCCTCAGCCTCTGCCACCATTTTCACATATCATCTTTCCCCAATATAATTCTTAATGTTCCATTCTACTATTCTGTGCTATCTACACCATTCCAGTGAGCTCTCTATTTCATTATGTTACACTTTGCAAACTTCAAAATATCATATAATTTCCAGTTATTGTTATTAATTATTGTTATTATTACTGACATAACCAGGGCTGGATTTACATACAAGGTGGGAAGATGGTAAAAATTGAAAGCTCCCTTGCAATGAGAGAAGGAAACCATACCCAACAAAGCTGACAAAACTGGAAGGGAACATGGAGGCCATCTGGTCCAACCCTCTCAAGTTGCAGATGACAAGACTGAGTCCCAGAGATGTTAGATCCCCTGCTTCATCACACCCCTAAATTTTGCATAGAGGTTTGGTGGAGTGGTGATGAATGCAACAACTATAACTTTTAGGTTAGATCAATCATGCCAAGGTAGAGAGAGTATAGGGAGCCCTACGTTAGTGACTGGTGCGCTTAGCACTGAGTTCATTTTGTTGTGATGATCCCACCTTTATATCCTTGTTCCCCAGAAGTTGGTTTCTGCCTTGTTAGCCCATGACAGAGCCTATGCCAGGACTGACCATGAATCCCCAAAGAGACTGGATTTCCTACACTAAGGTCCTAATATCCTCATAACTCAGTTGTCATGCCTGGACAATGAGGAGAGGAGAGGAGAGAAGAATGAGACGAGCTACCCAACTGGAACAGGCCAGCTGGGTCCCCATTTAGTCAGCTTGGACTACTCACAGGTCTTGTTTGTCCTTTGTTCTCGAAGAGGACCAGGAAATTGAAAGCTAAAGAGGTAGAGTCATTTGCCTCAGGTTGCATGGCTAGTAAAAGTCAGGACAGGACCTGAAATTGGACCCTGGTCTTCTGGATCTATGTACAATGATCTTGCCTAATGTCTTGCTGCATATGACACAGAGAGACGAGAGAGAGAGAGAGAGAGAGAGAGAGAGAGAGGGAGAGAGAGAGAGAGAGAGAGAGAGAGAAGTTGCAGTAAGAAAAAAAATTGAATAACAGACATTTTGTCTCCTACCCACCATAGCTAAAATCTGGATTAGGATGCCACATTTCATGAGTGTCTTGATTAATAATTGATGTCTTGGTATGTTAAGGCCTTATGTGACATGCTGGAGGCCACTTAGCACCTACCTCCTAGGACTGTTGTGAGAATAAAATGAGATAACATTTTAAAAGTACTTTTATCGTTCACTATTATTATTTGGTCATAGCTAAGAGGATATCTTTCTTCAGTTCCCTGAAATGATAATATTTTACATCTGGAAGTTTCTTTGGTGAGTGTTGTTTTTTTTTCCCCTTGCATTATGAACCCCTCTGGTGAAATCTCTGAACTCCTTAGAATAATGTTCTCAAATACAGAAAATAAAGCACATGGGACTGAAAATGAAACCAGTTATATTGAAATACACTTGTCACATTAAATTTTTTTAAAAGTTCACAGACTCGGGGCAGCTAGGTGGTGCAGTGGATAGAGCACTGGCCCTGAAGTCAGGAGGACCTGAGTTCAAATCTGGCCTCAGACCAAACACTTTACACTTACTAGTTGTGTGACCCTGGGCAAGTCACTTAACCCCAATTGCCTAAAATAATAATAATAATTTTTTTAAAAAAAGTTCACAGACTCCAGGTTAATAAACCCTGTTCCTTGTTCAAGTATATTATTTTAAAGATGGGAAATTGAGGGACAAAAGATGAACTGACTTGTCTAAGGTTACTTGGGAATGCAATCTAGTGGCAGAGACTCATGTCTCCCTATTCTCAGCCTAGCTCTTTCCACCATGACACACTGATGAGATGATATGTCCCGCCTAAAGGTGTAAAAGGAAACATCATGATCAGTCACGAAACATGTATAACATTTGATTTAGCCTTAGCACAAAGCTACACAGGGATGAAGAGGTCACAGTGAATTGCATATTTATAAAATTCAATAAAATCTTCATTAACCAGAATGCTGAATGCTGAGGGGTGCTGGCTAATGGAGTTTTATGATTCTCCAAAGAACATCCTGAAAATACTTTGTTTTATTTCTTGTTGAAAATATTTCGAAACTACCAAGTTGTCATCCCTGCTTTAGTCAGTAGATGGGATCAAACATAATTGAATCTTGTTTCATAAGAGATATTCTTTTAGGAATTCAGAGTTGTCACCGCCAATTTTATTTCTCTTCATCCAGGGATGTAGATGTATAAGGTGTAAAAGAATGGGCAAATGTCTTCTGACCCCAAATCGCACCATGAAAATTGAGTAAACCACTGACATCAACTTGCTGTTTCACCTTCTGCTATTCTAAGTTTATCAAAAAGGGAGAAAAAAGACTGGTTGTGACAAAGACTCCAACTAATTGGTATCTTATCTATTGTTTTTGACCAGAATCCCAGGATAAGATTTTTAAAAGAAAATCAAGTTTTTTCTTTGCCCTAATCTTCAGCTACCAACCACCAAATGTTTCTACTGGTCAAAATTTGGAAGTTTCCAGTGCAGGCTCATTCAGGATTGGTTTTCATCAAGGTAAAAACAATATAGAAATAGCATCAAATAGTGGCTAGAGAGCTTTTCTCAGGAGCAGGAAAAAATAGGTTCCATGCCAGCTTCTGAAAAGTACTGGTTGTTTGACCTTTGGCAGTTCTCTCAGACTAACTTACACAAGACCTTGGGGAAAGGTAGTTTCCACCATGGGACCTCCCTAAACCAACAAAATCACAGGACTTTGAGAAAAAAATAGCTAGGGATGAGCCAATTGCTTCAGCATCCAGGTCTCCTCTTGTACTTAGAAAGGAAATCAGTTAACGAGCCTTTATTAAGTGCTTACCGTGTGCCAGATACTTTGATTAGTTCTGGGGATAAAAAAAGAGAAAAAGACACTGTCCCTCCATCAAAGAACTTACATTTATTGGGGACCACTATGTTAATAACTATTCACGTACAAAATATAGACAGAGTATATGGAAAGTAATCTCATAGAGAAGGTGCTGGGGTTAGGGGGTTGGAGGGAGTCTCCTGTACACAGTCAATCAACATTTGTTGAACACATAATGTGGGTCAGGCACTGTGCTAGGTTATAGGGATACAAAAAGAGGAAAAAGATAGTGCCCACACTCAAGGAGTTTACAGTATCATGGAGGAGACAACATGCAAACAAATAAATATAAAATAGATTGCATAGAGGATAAATAGGAAACAATTAAGAGAGAAGCCACTAGAATTAAGATGGATTGGGGAAGGCTTCTAGTAAAAGATGGAATTTTTGCTGGGACTCAAAGGAAGCTGGGGGAAATCAATAAGCGGAGTTGAAGAGGGAGAGCATTCCAGGCATGGGGGACAGTGAGAAAACATTCAGAGCCAAGAGATGGAGCATGTTGGAGGAATAGCCAGGAGAGCAGTGTCACTGGATTGAAGAGTGTGTGGTGAGAAGTAAGTTGTAAGAAGTCTGGAAAGGTAGGAAGGGGCTAGGTTATGAAAAGTTTCAAATGACAAACAGAGCATTTTGTATTTGATCCTGGAGGTCACTGGAGTTTACTGAATAGAGGAGGAACATGGTTATACCTGCACTTTAGGAAAATCACTTTGATGGGTGAATGGAGGATATATTAGAGTGGAGAGAGACTTAAAGCAGGCAGACATCCCCAGGATATTGTACTATTTAGGTGTGAGGTGATGAGGGCCTGCACCAGAGTGGTGGTAGTGTCACAGGAGAGATGGGGGCGTATTTCCGAAATGTTGTAAAGATAAAAAGGAATAGGCCTTGGCAACAGATTGGAAACAGGGATTAGGGAGGTGAGAAATAGTGAAGAGTCAAGGAAAACTCCTAGACTGTGAGACTAAGGGACTGGTAGGATGGTACTGCACTCTACAGCAATAGGGAAGATAAGGGAGGGTTAACAGGAAAAGATAGTTCTGTTTTGGACATCTTTGTTTAAGACGTCTACTGGGCATACAATTTGAAATGTCTAAAAGGCAGATGGAAAGGTGAGATTGGAAGTCAACAGAGAGGTTGGAGCAGGATGAGAATCATCAGTCAGCACAGAGATGTAGAGTTGATAAGATCACCACGTGAAGTAGCATAGAGGGAGAATAGAAGAGGTCCCACACCAGAAGCCTGAGGGACACCTATAGTTAGACAGGAGGTTTCTATCTCCCCACAGTAATCTCATCTGTTGTCCTTGGTTCAATTATAATTTTATATAAATGATCCCCAGATTTATGTATCTAGCCCTTTTCTATCTTACAGTCTCTCCTCTAACCTACAGTCACCCATCTCTAACTGCCCTCTTGGAAACATCAAATTGGATGTACCATAGGCATCTCAGACCCATCATTTCCCAAACAGAACTCATTATCTTTCCTTTCTTTCTTCTCAACTTTACTTTTGCCATTAAGGGTACCATGATCCTCCCAGTCACTTACATTTGCAAACTTCATATCATCCTCAATTCTTCACTCTCATCCCACATATTCAATCCATTGAACAATCTTTTCATTTCTACTTTCACATCATCTCTAAAACATATCCTGTTTTCTCTTTCACAGCTACCACCTTAATACAGATCTTTGTCTAGATTATTGCAATAGCTTTATAAATGGTTCTGTAGTTTTAATCTCTCACCACTCCAATGGGTACTCCACTCAGTTGCCAAGGTGATTTTTCTAGAATAGATCTAGTCATGTCACCCTTATGTTCAAGTAGCTCCAGTGATTCAATGCCCCAGGGCTTTGCACAGCTCCTGGTACACAGTAGGTACTTAGTAAATGTTTATTGACTGATTGACTCCCTATTACCTCCAGGATCAAATACAAAATCTTTGGTTTAGCATTTAAAGCTCTTCATAACCTGGCACCTTCCTACCTGGCCAATCTTCTGACATTTTACTCCCATTCACATATTCCAATTTCACTACCTTACTGTTTCTTGTACATGACATCCCATGTCCTGTTTATCTCTATGCTTTTTCATTGGCTGTCCACCTATCCTAGAATGATCTTCCACCCTCACGCCAACTTCTCCATTTCTCTGACTTCCTTCAAGACTCAAAGCCCACCTTTTGTAGGAACACGGTTTCCCCCAACTTTAGGAAAGCCTTCCCTTTCATAGCACATATTTTATATAAATTATATATTTACTTAGTTATTTATGTATTGTCTCCTTCAAAATGATTCTCCTTTAGGACAGGGGATGTTTTGTTTTGTTCAGCACTTAGCCCAGTTCCTGGCACATAGTAAATCCTTCGTAAATATTTGTTGACTGACGTTTGACTAGGAAGCTTTCTTCCCTCACCTTTGTCTCTGTATTTCCTTGTCTTCTTTCAAGTCTCAACTCAAATCCTGCTTTCTGGAAGAGGCCTTTGCTAGACCCCCAGCAGTTAGTGCCAATGTCAATATGGTTCAGTTTTTTTTTTCAGGAGTGGATCACCTGTCCAATTGGTCATTAGACAAAGATTGTGCTATTAGAGCTAATATTTTAGTAGGTAATATAAAATTAGGGTAATTATTAACAACTTCATCCTCATTTTGGCTGTACTACCATACTCATTGAAATTGTTGAAGCAGAGGGGCCATATGGGACTGAGGGCCATTCTATACTCTTATTGCTTTTATTCATGGTAGAAGAATTCATCCTATAGCAGCCCACCTGCTCTTGAGGAGGCTCTCATATGATTAATCAATTAATCAACACACATTTACTAACTGTATATTTTGTGCCAGGCTCACAGCCAAGTGCTGAGGTTACAAAGACCAAGTGAAATATTTCTTGCCCTCCGGGAGCTTACACTCTCTTGAGAAAAGAAACATGCACATATGTGAATATATGTAAAAGAAATCAAAATAAGTGCAGTGGTGGAGAGTCTCAAATAACTCAAGTAACTCAGAGGATCAGGAAAGGCTTCATATAGAAGAAAGCATTTGAACTGAGCTTTGATGGAAACTAGAGCTTCTAAGAGGAAGAGATGAAGGGGAAGTACATTACAGGTAAGGGGACAACCAGTGAAGTGAAAGATGGAGTGTCATGTGTGAGAAACAAGACCGCTAGTTGGGTTGGTCTTCAGGTAGCTGGGCTGGAGCACAGTTGTAGCAGGCACCAGGACCATACTCCAAACCTTTTCCAACTGGTATAAACTGATAGAGAAGCCATTCCACTGGATTAGCTATCAAGAATCCCAGACTTGGGGCAGCTAGGTGGTGCAGTGGATAGAGCACTGGCCTTGGAGTCAGGGGGCCCTGAGTTCAAATCTGGCCTCAGACACATAGCACTTACTAGCTGTGTTACTCTGGGCAAGTCACTTAACCCCAACTGTCTCACCAAAAAAAGAATCCCAGGCTACCTCCATGCCATGAAGAGGCATTGGAGGAAGAATTTTGTGTGAATTAGAAGAATCAAGACATACTTTCACTATTGGTGGCCAGTAAGATACAAAATATGGGAAGGGGATTGTTAAGCAGTGTAAAATTCAAAAGCTGTGCATCATTCAGTTTTAACTCCAGCTCTCAGGATGGACATTTGCTCCAACTACTTTCAAAGTAGAAGTATTAACTCTGACAAGTATCTAACAGCTTTA
Source organism: Vombatus ursinus (assembly GCF_900497805.2). NCBI lineage: Eukaryota > Metazoa > Chordata > Mammalia > Diprotodontia > Vombatidae > Vombatus > Vombatus ursinus. Next base: position 6,150,560 of record NW_020949548.1, on the reverse strand, counting down.
ATAAAAAGGAAGTAGATAACAGACTAAAGAACATTAAGCCAGCTTTTCCTTGATTGTAACACAAAGGCGTATTCCTGCTGCCTCAAGCTTTCTTCTGCACAAACCACTAAAAGTCACATGAAATATGAACCAATGATAAAGTGTAGCAAATGTCACCATTAATAATATCTCACATTTACGTATGCTTTAACATTTGTAAAGCATTTTATTTGCAGCTAACCTGGGAGGTAGATAGTACAGGCACGATTATTACCATTTCATAAGTGAAATAGAAGAAGATAAAGAGAGAGACAACTGGGCAGGGTGGAGAGGAGAGAGAGACAGAAAGACAGAAAGAGAGAGAGACAGACACAGACAGAGAGAGGAGAGAGAGAATTATTTATTAAGTGCTTAGTATGTGCTAAACGCTATGCTTAGGGTTAGGGATAAATTTACAAGCAAGCAAGATAGCCCCTAACCTCAAGTAACTTTCATTTTAATAGGGGTAAACAACATAAAAAGGTAAGTTAGAAAGGGGGGGCACTATATTGCAGCAGTATGACTTGGAGCTAGAGGTCTGTGGGGTGGAATATTGGTTCTGGGCAAGGAAATATGAAAGGCTCACTATCAGGGCCCAGAGTAGTTGAAAAATTAGAGTCTAAGGTTCTAGTGGCAGGGGTGGGGGGTTGGGGGAGATAAGAAGGGGAGGTAAAGGTAGAGATGGTGGCCTGGGTGCCAGTGGCAGGGTTTGGAGTTAGTGGACAAAAAGGGAAGGAAAGCAAAGCTCCACTTTATTAAGTAACTAGTCTATGATGACAAAACTGGCACACATTTGAGTTGACACCCAAACCTATGGGCAACTAGGTGGTGCAGTAGATATAGACAGGTCTGGATTCAAAAAGACTCATCTTTCTGAGTTCAAATCTAGCCTCAGATACTTACTGTTGTGTGACCCTGGGCAAGTCACTTGACCCTGTTTGCTTCAGTTTCCTCATCTGTAAAATGAGTTGGAGAATGAAATGGCAAACCACTCTAGTATCTTTGCCAAGAAAACCCCAAAAGGGGTCATGAAGAGTCAGACACGACTGGAAACGACCAAACAACAACATCTCTGTTGAACTTGATGAGCTCTGAGCCCCACAAATAGGACTTAGAATTTAGAACTTCATCTAGAGATGAAGCAGAAAGAACTGAAGAGTGGAGGGATTCAAGATCAAACTGTAGATGCGGGCCAACCTAAAAACTTTGAGATGATAAAAGAAGTTACAAAGGAATCCAAGGACCAATGAGGAAAGATGGCAATCAGGAAGGAGAGGAATCAATCTGAACTTCTACATTCCACCAACAAGATTCTATGGTCTTGAGACATCATCCAGGTCATGAGGTGTGCGGCCAAAGGAAGATATTACCAGCACAGAACATCCCCAGAAGGAATACGAGGTGAGACCAGGGGTGGGGGTGGGGAGGGTGGTTCTGTCTACCAAGGAGGCCCCTCTGAGTCCTTGCTCCCCTACCATGAGGAGCTGAATTACTCCAAATTGCAAGTTTCCTAAACTGACTGGGATCCTTCTGGAGTCTGTGAGTGGATAAGCACTTGGGAAGTATGTTTTGTTATGTTAGCCTCTTTTACTCACTCCTTGGGTGGGAGATGGAGGTAGGGGGAGGCTGTCTTTCCTAAAACCCCTGGTTTCAGAGTATGCTCAAATAGCGCACATAATATTTTAAAATACATTTTGCATTTTGTTCTCTTGTTGATTTAAACACTTATGAGGGAAAAAAATATTGTGTATGGTAATCATGCCATAGTATCTCCATCTGTAAATGTTCACATGATGTTTGCATGACTGGGATACAATAGGAGGAAGTGTATCTGAGCAGGTGGGGGCTCAAGAATCATTCTAATTTTATAAATCAGCATTGACCACCCCCCAATCTGACTAGATGATCACCCCACCCAGAGAGAGGCAGAGTGGGGGTCCTAGAAGGTTGGCAACCCTCTAAGAATCATAGAGCTGTTTCCACTCTGGTAGTCAGTAGAACGCATAACTACTAGAAAGTGTTTGGGACTACCCAGAACTTAGTTCTTAGGGGAAATAAGATTGGGTTAGTCATTAGTAATACAATAGTGGCTGCTAAATGCCTGTGAATGAGCAAATCAACCCTACCCAGACAGAGAAAAGCACTAGTCCCATTCCAGATCAACTGAAATGTTAACATGTTTTGAAAGAGGTATGTCAGGAATGAAAATGTGAAATTGTCTTCAAGGGTAAAAAGAATAATAACCGGTGAAACCCAATAATGTTAGATTTTCAGTCTTTTTGAGAATTTAACTTGAATGACTTAAAAAGCAAAAGAATTAGATTTAGATTATCCTTAGGGATTCTCTTCACTTCCTCCTATATTTAGAAATGTGATGGGCCTACATGCTGTTAATAGGCTCATGCCCTTCCCCTCATACAAGTAAAAACTGACAGTGCAATGGAGGATAGCTGGTTCCCTGCCCAGCAGCCCCTGGGCACAGCCAGCTGAGCCAGGATATTCCTGTGTGGTCAAGAGGGCTTTTTAATAATTATTTTTTTTAGTGATTATTTGAAACTGATTCAGGAACCCTGATGATTTCAAAACTCAATTTGTCAAAGTCTTATCACACTCCAATTATTTGTAAAACACTGTTTCAGGCACTAATGGTTAAAAAACAAACAAACAAAAACAAAAAACAACCCTACCTATGGGAGGTTGGGATAAAACATGCACACAGGTAAGTATAATACAAGATCATCAGAGAAGAGAGAGAGCATTAGGAAGCAGGGGGATCAAGGAAAGCTTCATGGAGGAGATGGCACTTGAGTTGAGCCATATAGGGACACAAGGATCTTGATAGCAATGGGGATGGATGATCAATATCCTGTAACATTTCTCTATGGAGAAACATAGTTGGGTGTAGGTACACGTGTCCTGACACAAGGTGTGTCAAAAAGGTTATTTCTTAGGAAAACAGGATCATTGATAATGAGCTGAAAGGAGCTTAAGAGGCCATATAGTCCACTCTCTCACACTTTGATGTTGCTCTTTGTGACTCCATGGACTTGTCCATGGGGTTTTCTTGGCAAAGATACTGAAGACACTGGAGTGGTTTGCCGTTTCCTTCTCCAGTGTGTCTCCACTTTATAGTTGAGGAAACTGAGGCAAATAGGGTTAAGTGACTTGCCCAGGTTCACACAGCTCGTAAGTATCCGAGGCTGGATTTGAACTCAGATCTTCCTGACTCCAGACTCCAGTACTCTATCCACTGTAGCATATAGCTACCCCATTTTATCAGCCTTCCATTTCACAGATTAGGAATCTGAGGGTCTTAGAGTTAATACAGCTACATGGCTTTTGAACTTCTCTGGCACTCTCCAACAGGTCTTCTTTCCCCAGGAAACTGTGACGAATGAAAAACCCTGAGAGACAGAATTTCTAAGTAATTAATAAGCAATTTATTGATTAAGTTAGCTGCAATCAATAAATTGATGGTCAGCTTCTCTCAGTAACAAAAGATGCCTAATGGAGACCCTAAAAGCTTTAAATAACCCTTCTGAAAAAGAACACCCTTAACAAGTGAAAATCAACACCAACTGGTGGACATTTAATAAGGAGGTCAGCCAAACATTTTTAGCCCTTCCTGCTAAGAATGAGGCTTGAGCATGAGACTCAGCCACCTCCAGCACTCTGACAGGGGAATCCATCCCCACTCAGACTACTCTGGTTGGTTTTCTGCTTCATGAGCTGGGTCACCCTAAACTCTAATGGAGGAGTCCAAGGACAGCGGCTCATTTCCCCAGGGTAAGGACTCACCCAGACTGGATTCTGTTTATGATAGAAGTCAGGTCTCCCAGTTGGGTGGGGTTCTGCCCAAGACTGAGAAGCATATTCCTTTAGGGCTAAGAATAATCTCATCTATCAGTTATGTCCTTCTGAGACTGACTTTAACAAGAATTGGGTCTTCTTAAGCAAATAGGAGGAAAACTTGGAACCCAATTTAATATAATTATTAATATAAATTGTATAATCACAATTCCTCCCAAAACTCATCAATGGGAAATCTCATCTTCCTGGTACCCACATTTCATTAGTCTCCTCTGTCCCCCTGATTGGACCATCTGGCTCGAAAGCAGGGCCATGGGCTCCTGGACCTCTATCTAAAGATGGGGCTCAGCACATTTTTTCTCTCCATTTCCCAAAAGCTTCTGGATTTTTCTGGAACTCTCTGGGTACCTTTTCCCTTCCCCTTTTCTACTTCTTTTTGTGTTGGCTAGCCCATTAGATTAGATCGTAAACTCCTTGAGGGCAGTGACTCTCTTTCTCTGTATTTGCATGCTTAGGGCTTAGCACAGTGTCAGACACAGAATAGATGCTTCATCAATGCTTTTTTTGACTGACTAACTTACCCAAGGTGTTGAGTAATAGATCCGAGACTTGAAACCAGGTGCACTGACTTCAACCATAGTGTTCTTATTACTGTATCACACTATTTCATGGAGATACCTTATATGCATCTGCTTTTCTTCCTCTAAAAGATTATTCCTTATCTAGGAGGTTAGACAAGAATTGTGGAACTCTTAAAGTCAATTACCTTCCCAGCTCATCCTGTTCATAAATGAACATCTTTATATATTTTGATTTATCTAGTAGCAATATATTATTATTATTGTTATTATTTCCATTAGAAACACCAGTCAACGGGAAAGGTTAGGCAGCCTAGTTCAGTGCAGTCTAAAACGTGATTTGCCTTAGCAGTTACACTTCAGAAACTTATCCCAACCCGGCATGACCTCTGCACCACCTGAATGGGAGTAGGAGACCAAGTTGACTTGTCACACATACAAACTGCCAATTCTTTGAAAAATCTTAATCTTTTCTAAATCGGGACCAATCTGTTCATTGTAGAGATAAAACCTAATAAGGCAGTTTGAGGTTTCTAATCCATCTCTGATGAGTTCCCACTTGCCTCCCACTGTGGTGAGACAAGCCCGCCGACGCCTTTTGGTAGCAAACTGTACCTGTCAGCAGGTACACAGCTGGGATGCCTGCTGAACACACCTGCCCCAGCTCAGCAGGATTCATATGTGAGCTTGAAATCTGGGGAGGGAATGGTTGGAAGCACAAACTAAAATAAGCTCTTGGTTACCTGGTCTGGTTGAGCTTCTTTTTAATTGAATAGAGAATTACGATATTTATCATTATCCCTGGGGGTAGTGGGGGAGTGAGGAGGGGGGAAGCAAAAAACTTTCCATTCTGACTGTCCTCTAGTTACTAGAAAGTCAGATAAATTAGCTTGCCCTTAGGGCTCTAGTTTGAACTCTGACTAATGTCCAAAATAAGTGGAAAACTAACCGTAAATTCATGGACTGTGTTTCATTTTCACTTCCTATGTCAGAAAAATAATTATTTTTTTGTTGTTGCTTTCTGTTTAAGTAAGCATTGATCTGAGCTCTCCAAAATCTGAAAGGCTGACACTAGCACCCTGAAGTGAATTGCAAATGAATTTCATATGCTAATTACTTAATACATGTTATTAAATTGAAAGATCTTCCTTAAATCATTAGCCTTGTGAGCAGAAGGCTAAGTAAAGGTATAATGCAGAAATTGGTTGGTGATCATGGCAGAAGACAAGGTGTGGGCTTCGAATGCAAAACACATTTGCACATAGAATCTGTTTGCACCAACATGCTCTCATTCTGGATTCCATTCAGATGTTTCCCAATAGAGTATGCATTACCTTTTAGGAAAATGAGAAGTCATTGTCTCTTTCTGTCTCTTTCCATGCCCTTCTTTTTGTGACACTGTCACTCAAATGAATAGAGAGAAAATGTCCATATTCTGCTAGCATACTACTGGCTCTGTTTGATACAATCATAATTTCCTATTACTAGAAGCTAGAAGGGAACAGAAGAGGAATAAGGCAAACATGGAGAATCCAAAGATGTAATTAAAATGCAAAGGCTTATCAAGCAAGCTACCTGCTTCTTGAATGGACTGGGGAGATCGTTAGATTAAGATTCAGAAAACCTATATTCTTGAAAGGCAATGTAACAGAACATAGGACACAGGGCTCAGGATTAAATCTGACTTTAAATCACATCTCAGATACTGGCTATGTGATCAAGAGCATATCACTTAACCTTTTGTGGAGAAAGAAAAGGAGGAGGAGGAGGAGGAGGAGGAGAAGAAGGAGAAGGTGAAGAAGGAAAAGAAAAAGGAGGAGGAGAAGTAGAAGAAGAAGAAGAAGAAGAAGAAGAAGAAGAAGAAGAATTCTGCCTTTAACAAATATCAACTAAAAAATGAGCACTTCCATAAATATAGTAGAGCAGAAAGGATTGTATATGAAACTCTGAATCTGTATTATGTATTGTCACTTGTCCTCAGTTCTCTCATCTGTAAATAGGGATCATAACTCTACCTCACAGGGTTATTGCGGGGTAATATATGTAAAGCATATTACAAAGCTTATGGAAACGTTGACTATTATTACTCAGATCTGACTATGTGACCCTAGGCAAGTCACTGAAACCCTATGACTTCAATTTTTTTAACCATAAAATGAGGAAGTTGGACTGGAAGACCTCTAAGGTCCTTTACAGATCTCAGGAAAGGACAAGGAAGAAAAGAAGGTTGCAGGGGAAAAAATGCAAAATAGAAACAAACCCTGAAGATGGAGGTTATGGAAAGAAATCTTGTGGATTAGGGAAAGGATATTTGGGATAGAGGCCCCTCTTAGGCCCATTCACTTTTTATTTCAAAAGGTAGACGGTAGAGAAAATATACATAAATTGATTTTTAATAAGCATCTTCTGTGTGTCTATAACTGTGCTATTCAGTATACTATGAAGCTACCAAAAAAGACATAAAGATAAGACTTCCTGACCACAAGGAGTTTATAGTTTACTTGAAGAAAAAAGACAAAGGACCATGAAGAACAAGACAGTATAATGATAATATTTATAGCCAATATTTACATAACAGTTATTCTAATTCAAACTCCCCAATAACCCTATGAAATAGATGTTATCAATCCCAGTTTACAGAGGCAGAAACTGAAACCTGGTAAAGTTAGGTGACTTGCCCATGAACACATAAGCAAAAAGTATCAGAGGTGAGATTTCTGGCCTCCCAGTCACCCAGACTCAAATCTTGGTGTCATCCTCAACTTTTATTATCACCCACCTCATCCAATCCTTTGCCAAGGTCTGATGGTTCTACCTTGATAAAGTGTACATGTACCCTTTTCTCCTTTGACTCGTTATCACCCTGGTGGGAGCTCTTATCATGTCACCCTTAGACTACTACAATAGTCTTCTGATTGGTTTCTGAGAGAAATGATTATTAAATAAACAATTATTGGGGGGATTGTCCCAGGGGCGGAGCCAAGATGGTGGAGGGAAAGCAGTGGCTGTTTTGAGCTCTCTCCCAAAGCCCTCCAAATACCTAAAAAAATGGCTCTAAACAAATTCTAAAGCAGCAGAACCCACGAAAAGACAGAGTGAAACAAATTTCCAGCCAAAGACAGCCAGGATGGTTGATCGGGAAGGTGTATCTCGCCGGGCGGGGAGAGGAGCGCAGTTTGGCATGGGTGCGCAGGCCGCAGCGACCCTGGAGCAGGCCTCAGAGGACTGAATCACAGGCAGCTGTGGTGGTTTCCAGACTTCTCAACCCCTGAATGCCAAAGACAATTTAGAAGGTCAGTGGGAAAAGTCTGTGACTGCGGTGAGAGAGGAGCTAGGTCTCAGCCACAAGTCTCGAGCGCGGCCGGGAGCCGCAGCTTTTTCCTGAGCTTCTGGTCCACAGACTGAGGGGGAATCCAGTGGCTGATCAGAGGGGGATTGCAGGGATCTCTCTGCTGGTACAGGAATGTCTTGCTTTACCAGTGCTTGGATCTGGGTCACAGTTCTGAGGGGCGGTCGTGGGGCGAGGAGGAGTGCTGGCATGGTGGAGCTTGTTGTGGTGGTGGAGAGAAAACACCTCGCTCCTTATCATACCACCTTGGAAGAACTGAAAATTTACAGGTCCCTAGAAGTACCTCTGAAAACAGCTGTACAAACCTCCGAAGCTTGGGACAGTACACTCTTCACATTGGAAGCAGACTTTTACCTCCACAAAGAGTTTAAAACTCAGGTAATTGGCCGAGATCATGAGTAAGCAGTGCAAAAAGAATCATACTATATTATCTTACTTTGGTGACAAAGAAGATCAAAACATACAATCAGAAGAAGACAACAAAGCCAAAGCTCCTACATCTAAAGCCTCCAAGAAAAATATGAATCAGTCCCAGGCCTTGGAAAAGCTCAAAAGGGATTTTGAGAAGCAAGTAAGAGAAGTAGAGGAAAAACTGAGAGTGATGCAAGAAAATCATGAAAAACAAGTCAACAGCTTGCTAAAGGAGACCCAAAAAAATATTGAAGAAAATAACACCTTAAAAACTAGCCTAACCTAAATGGCAAAAGAGGTCCAAAAAGCCAATGAGGAGAAGAATATCCTGAAAGGCAAAATTGGCCAAATGGAAAAGGAAGTCCAAAAGATTACTGAAGAAAATACTTTCTTAAAAATTACAATAGAGCAATTGGAAGCTAGTGACTTTATGAGAACTCAAGACACTGTAAAACAAATCCAAAAGAATGAAAAATTGGAAAACAATGTGAAATATCTCATTGGAAAAACAACTGACCTGGAAAATAGATCCAGGAGAGAGAATTTAAAAATTATTGGACTGTCTGAAAGCCATGGTCAAAAAAAGAGCCTAGACATCATCTTTCAAGAAATTATCCAGGAAAATTGTCCTGATATTTTAGAACCAGAGGGCAAAATAGAAATTGAAAGAATCCACTGATTTCCTCCTGAAAGAGATCCCCAAAGGAAAACTCCTAGGAATATTGTAGCCAAATTCCAGAGTTCCCAGGTCAAGAAGAAAATATTGTAAGCAGCCAGAAAGAAACAATTCAAGTATTGTGGAAACACAATCAGGATAACACAAGATTTAGCTGCTTCTACATTAAGGGACCGCAGGGCATGGAATATAATATTCCAGAGGGCAAAGGAGATAGGATTTACAACCAAGAATCAACTACCCAGCAAAACTGAGTATAATCCTGCAGGGGAAAAAATGGTCATTCAGTGAAATAGAGGACTTTCAAGCATTCTTGATGAAAAGACCAGAGTTGAATAGAAAATTTGATTTTCAAATACAAGACCCGAGTGAAACATGAAGAGGTAAACAGGAAAGAGAAAATCGTAAGAGACTTATTAAGGTTGAACTGTTTACATTCCTGCATGGAAAGATGATATTTGTAACTCCTGAGACCTTTGTCAGTATTAGGGTAGTTGGAGGGGAAAAAATTATATGTACATATATATGGATATAGATAGATAGAGGGCACAGGGTGAGTTGAAAATGAAGGGATCATATCTGGAGAATAAAATTAAGGGGTGAGAGAGGAATATACTAGGAGAAGGAGAAAGGGAGAAGTAGAATGGGGTAAATTATTCTACAAAAACAAAAAACAGAAAAGAAAAGAAAAGGCTGTTACACTGGAGGGGAAACGGGGGAATGTGAGAGGGAATGAGTGAATCTTATTCTCATAGAATTTGACTTAAGGAGGGAATAACATGCACACTCAATTGGGTGTGGAAATCTGTCTTACCCTACAGGAAAATGGGGGGGAAGGGGACAAGATAGTAGGGTAATGATAGAGAGGAGCGCAGACTGGGAAAGGGGGTAATCAGAAGCAAATACTTCTGAAGAGGGACAGGGTCAAAAGAAAGAATAGAATAAATGGGGGAGGCAGGATAGGATTAAGGGAAACAGAGTTAGTTTTTCACAGTATGTCTACTATGGAAGTGTTTTGCATAACTGCAGATATATAACCTATATTTAGTTGCTTGTCTTTTCAATGGGGGGGGGGAGGAAGGGAGAAAATTTGGAACCCAAAGTTTTAAAAACACATGTTTAAAAAAAATGTTTCCACATGCAACTGGGAAATAAGAAATACAGGAAATGGGGTACAGAAATCCATCCTGCCCTACAGGAAAATTGAAGAGGAAGGGGATAAGACAAGGAGGGGAAAGATAGAAGGGAAGGCAGACTAGGGGAATGGGTATTTAGAATGCATGCCATCTTGGGGTGAGGGGAGGGGCGAGATGGGGTGAAAATTTGGAACTCAAAATCTTGTGGAAGTAAATGTTGAAAACAAAAATAAAAATAAAAATTACCATAAAAAGCCAAAAATAAAAAATAAAAAATAAAGGATTGTCCCTCATAAATGCCAAGGAGTTAACTATTTAAAAAAAAACAAAACAATTCTTGGGGATATCCAGAGGTTTTTTTTTTCTTTCTTATCTTTTTTATTCTCTATTGGGTCAAGTCAGCATCTGAAGGACATTGCTGATGATGAGATTGAATTAACTTTCTCCTCAATTTTGTTCAGACCCCACCCAAGTGGGGAAGTCTATTGTGTTCTATTCATGGGGAGTAGATCCTTTGATACTGGGGGTGATCTGGGAGCAAGGATGTTCAAAGTCCCCCAGCCTCTCTTATTATAATATTCTTCTCATTAATTGTTAACCAGAGTTGATTGCCACCTTCAGCAACACCCACTCTTCCAAGGCCATATAGGCATTAAATGGGTTCCATGAGGGGTCTTTGGCATTTGAGAGTACCACTGACACCTTTTACTAATTATGTGCTAGGATAATTAATAAAATGATTAATTACCCAGAAGCTATATCTCTTGAACTTTTTATACATCACAGTCTCCCTGCCTCAAGTCTCTCCCCACTCCAGTCCATCTTCCATTTTACTATCAAAAAACTCCAATGGTTCCCTATCACCTCCAGAATCAAATGTCAAATGTGCTGATTGGGATTCAGAGACCTTCATAATCTGACCCCCTCCTTCCTTTCTAGTCCGTGGCAAAAAAATATACTCGGCAATCAAGCATCACTATCTGCGTTTCTGTTCCTCAAATGACTCTGCATCTCCCAATTCCCAGTATTTTCAGGGGCTTTCTCCTATTACTGGAACACATTCCCTCCTCACCTCTGCCTCCTAACTCCCTCAGTTTCTTTCAAGTCCCAGCTAAAATCCCAGCTTCTTCAAGAAGCCTTTCCCTGTCCCCCTTAAAGCTGGTGCTTCTCTCCATTGATTATCTCCAATTTATCTTGAATGCAACTTGTTTGTACATAGCTGTTTGTATAGCGTCTCTTCCCATTAGACTTGGAATTTCCTTGAGAGCAGGGATCTATTTTTTGCCTTTCTTTGTTTCTCCAGTGCTTAACACAGGACCTGGCACACAGTAGGCACTTAATTGATGCTTAGTGATTGGCTAAATCCAAGTACATCCACTACACTACCTTGCTTCTCAATATGTAAAAAAAAAATAAAGGGGGGCGGGGAGCAGAGCTAGCATCCTAGTTGTATGCCCTGGACAATTGCAAATGAAATTAGAGAAGATGATGAAATAACTAGAGAAGACTTCATAGAGTTGATAACTAGGCCTTAAAGGGATGGCTGTGATATATGGACAAGTGAGGAGGAGGAAACAGGTTAGTAAAGTTAGGGAGAAGAGATTGAAAGTCCAGGCCTGACAAAATTTGTGCAATTCACATGGAATCTATAAAAGGAGTTCATACATAAAGGGGCTTGACAGCTTTTCAGTTGAATTGAACGGGCTCTGTCTCCATAACCATTGCATTTGGGCTCAGCAACTCCAATTTAATAAACACATAGTAAGCACCAACTAAGTACGAGGCGTTGTGATTCTCTAGCACAAGAATCTTGTCTTGACTCTCTCCTTGGATAGGACGGTTGAAGCAGAACCTTCCAGCATATTTTTCAGACTCGCAATTCATGGCCCAGAAACAAGTAACCTCTGTAAGAGAGCAGGATGCTTACATCTGCTGTTTGTAACCTGTCACCTTCTTTAATATGGCGGAGTTCAGGGCTACAACATCTTGTGTGGCAGCATTCCCAGAAAAAAATAAATAAATAAAATTTAAAAGATGTCATTTTCACAATTATGCTAATCCCCTTTTCTTCATGATGGCCCATCATATCTGGAAAGTACTCATTCTCCATTCCAGGGCTGATTCAAATGTTCATTCCATGGCAATTGTTGTAATATGTCAACGGTTTCATCTACATTAATAACCTCCTAATGCCAAGGTACCATAATTAATAGTCTTGTTTTGACAGAATTGTTACAGTCCTGCCACTAGGAAGGAGAAAGAGGGAAGGAGTAAAAAAGCAATTTATTTTCCTAATATTTAGTGTTTGCATGTGTGGTAGACACTAAATACCTGTAGCCCCTGTGCTCTGCAAATAAACAGATTGGAATTGCAAACTGTAATGTTTCATACTATCAGTGCAAAGTGAAACATTTGCAGAATTACATCACAAAATTAGTTTTATTGGAGGATGAAGGAGAGACAGCAGTGGCATAAATGGTAGGAGTGCTGGATTTGGTGTCAGGAAAATCTGGGTCTAAAACTAGCCTCTGACTCATGGTCATTGTGTGACCCTGGGCAGGTTACTTACCCTCTCTGAGGTTTGAGTAACTATAAGTTAATCATGGCTAAGATTGCCTTGATGGAAGGAGTTTCTTTACCAGGAGCTCCTACAAAGACATAATCACAGGTGTTTGCTGTATTAACAAAGGAGGGGAAAACAGACCTGTTCTTTGCTCACATTTAATTCAATTGCACAAACACAGGGTGTTCCAAAAGCTTTAATGATTTAAAACTGCACTAAGACTTTTGGGATACCCTGTGTTCATTGGGGAGCTAATATGTGCCAGGCAGAATACAAAGAGAAAAACAAAAAGAGTCTCTACTCTCAAGGAGCTTAGAGTCTTCTGGGTGAAAACAACATATACATAGGCTAGAAAATACGAACTATATGTAAAGTGATTAGCAGGCAACTTGGCTGAGCAAAGACTTCTGGGGACATTCTGGGAAGATGGCAGAGTAGGTCAGAAATGTCCAGGCTCTTCAGATTTCCTCCACAAACAGATGGGAAATCACTGTGAAACGAACCTAGAACAACAAAGTAGGAAAGATCTCATAGCGCATGACCCATGGGCTGAGCCAGAGCATGTCTGAAGTATTGGGTGAGGAGGGCTTGGACAAAAGCCTTTACAAAGTCATAGAGACAGAAGGTAGGATATTTATTTCAGGCCAAAGCATTCAGGAACATCAAGCTTGTGATGGGTAAAATGTGAAATTATTCTGATAAATGCAGGTTAGAGGCAAACAAACAAAACTGACTCAGTCACCAAGTGTGAGAGTGTATATATTATATATATAAATATAGAGTATATATAGAGAGAGTATATATATAGAGTATATATATATAAATAGAGTATATATATAAATAGAGTATATATATATATGTATACATCTATCTATCTCACTCTACATCCCTGGTCCCCCACCTCTTCACTGAATGGAAGGGTGTGTTTTATCTTCTGTTTCAGAACCAAGGTGTGAGTCATCAAAATTCATAGAATCACTGAATTCCAGAATTAGAAGGAAATATAGAAAAATAATGGTGGATTATCATAGCTAACATTTCTATAGTTCTATCAGGTTAAAAAAGTACTTTACACAGCCTATCATTCAATCCTCACAAGGAGTATGTAAAGTGTCATTACTGCACCCATTCTATACCTGAGGAAACTGAGACTGAGAGAGGTTAAATCATTTGCTCAAGGTTAAATGTCTGTGGCAGGATTCAAATTCAAGTCTTCTTAACCATAAATCCAGTGCTCTACCCACAGTCACCTGGCTGGCTAAGACACTATACAGCAGTGTGTCAGACTCAAACAAAAACGCAAAATTCATGTGGGTCACCTGTTGACCTAGAAAACCACATTAATATAACCTATGTTCTATGATATTTTTATTTACTTCTTTTTTTTTTGCTTTTTTAGTGAGGCAATTGGGATTAAGTGACTTGCCCAGGGTCACACAGCTAATAAGTGTCAAGTATCTGAGGTCACATTTGAACTCAGGTCCTCCTGACTCCAAGGTTGGAGCTCTATCCACTGCGCCACCTAGATGCCCTTTTATTTACTTTGTTAAATATTTCCAAATTACATTATAATCTGATTTTGGCCACTCTGGGAAGGAGCATATATTTGACACCTCTGCTTTACATGTGTCATCTTAATTGGTCCTCATAAAAGGCTATGAGGTAGGTGGTATTATTATCCCTATTTTACATACAAGTTTAGTGACCTACCAGGAGTCAGTCACATTGCTAGTATGTCTGAGGTAGGATTTGAATTTAGGTCTTGCTGACATGTCTGGCACTCTATACACTATGCTACCTAGCTGCTAAAAGCAGGGATGTATCTAAAAAAAGAAAAGAAAAGAACAATTCTTAAACAAAGTAAAATTGTAGATCATCTGTTTCCAGCTCTTTGTGAGCCCATTTGGGGTTTTCTTGGCAAAGATATTGGAATGGTTTGCCATTTCTTTTCCGGTTCATTTTCCAGATGAGGAAACTGAGGCAAATAGTTAAGTGACTTGCCCAGAGTCAGATTGATAGTAAGTATCTAAGACTGCATTTGAACTCAGAAAGATGAGTCTTCCTGACTCCAGGCCCTGTGTTCTATCCACTGTGCCACCTAGCTGTCCAAACTAAAAGTATACACATATACACAAAGATAGAAAGATAAATAGGCAATACCATTATTAATTTACACAAGTTAAGATGACAGAATGAATCAAAAAGCATTTATTAAATGCTTACTCTGTGCCAGGCAATGTAAATATAGTTACACACATTTGTATAAGCATGTATAAATGTATATACACGTACTTGCTAACAACCATTAATTTTTGCTTCTTACTGAGAATTTACCCTCAGCATTCCAGAAAATAGAGTGGCCCCTTGTCTATTATGAGAACAAAGCCAAAGTGACCTTTCCCTCCAGTAACTGTCTTAGAAGACAAGAAAAAGAGGCTAAAAATTTAATATATGAAAAAAAGGATTTGATTAGCTTCCCCTCAGATGATTGCCTTATGTAACTGAAAACAACTGAAAGTCCCTCCCTCATATAACTCTCCTAGTGGGGAGAAAAGTAACTTACAGTTTAATATGAGAAAAAGAAAGAAAAAGGTTTAGAAATACTAGAAATGTTTCAATAGTTAGCTTAATTGAAGGGAACAATGTGTAGAAATAAATGTCAGGCACAACATGGGCTTTTCACTGCAGCTTTTAAGACAAGGAATGATCATAATAGGAAGAGCCAGTATGTGTGGTAAGAGGGTTGTTTTGAGAGATCTAATAGCCTGCAGCTGGAAAAATCAAATTAAACTGGAAGAGCAACTTTCAAAACCTCTATCTATCTATCTATCTATCTATCTATCTATCTATCTATCTATTCATCTAGCTATCCATCTATATATTTATCCATCCATCTATCTAGGTGTCTATCCATCCATCCATTCATCCATCTCTGTATCTCTCCATCTATTTATCCACTTATCTAGCCAGTCAGCCATCTATCTATACATTTATCTTTCTATCCGTCCATTTATTCACTTTTCTATCCATCCATCCATGTATTTATCTATCTATCCATCATTTATCCACTTATGTATCCTTCCATCCATCCATCTAACTATGTATTTGTGTGTCATCTAACTTGGTTGTTTCTGTCTCTCTGTCTCTGTCTCTGTCTCTCTCCTACCTATCTATTACCAAAAAACACCTCAAGGTTTAGCCTCCTAACCTAGGGTGCTCTTTCCTAAGAGTTTAACAGTGCAACAAAAATTTACACAGGCCTTATATTAGAGATTCATACATTGGTGGTGTCTTTGATCTTTGAGACAGAAAGTCTAACAGGCTAAAAAGACCCCCAGCATAACTCAGGTGTAACCAGCCCTCTAAGTCTTTTATTCTTAACCCTATCCCATGCTGCCTCCTCAAAGAAAGGTTGGTGATATTTTACTATTAAGTAACCTGGGATAAGGGTAGACCCTACCCTCGGACAAAACCTGGAGATGTGGCCCTAGGCAAGTTATTTAACATCTTTCTGCCTCAGGTTCCTAGTCTGTAAAAGGGGAACAGCAGTAACACCTACTTTCCAGGTTTGTTGTGAAGGTCAACTGGGATTATAAATGGAAGGTGCATTTCAAACCTTGAAACACTATGCATTCTAGCTATTATTGCAATTTGCTATTATTATTTCTACCTTCAGAGGTATGTGCAAGAAAAGAACATTACTGTAGACAAGTCAAATTCTGATTTATTAAGACTTCCTTAAATAATATTATTGCTTTTAATCTCACATGCCTAGCACTGGGATAAATATAGCACTTCATAATTCTATAAATATAATCATATTTAAGATATTATACATAATATATAGATTATGGGACTTCATATAATAATTACATAATTTTCACAGTTACAAGATTCAGGTTAAGGTTATGGTGAAATGCCATGTAGTCAGACTCATACTGGAAAAAGGATCTTCATTCTAATGCCCTGAAAAAAAAAATGGTCATTTAGCTTTTGCTTCAAGACCTGCAATAAGGGAGCAAAAAAGCTTCTGACTACCTCCTCTGGCAGCCTATTCTCAAGTATAAATTCCTCCCTTTTTGATGCCTCATATTAAACCAAATTCTGCACTCTTGAAACCAAAGAGAACAAGTTCAACCATTCTTGATTATCATAACCTTTCAAATACTTCCAAACATCCATCCTGTTTCCCTTAGTCTTCTCTTCGGATTTAACATCCTTCAACTAATCCTCAAGTTATATGGACATAGAACCTCTGCCTCCTGGTTTCCTTTCTCTGGACTTTCTCCAACTTATCAATAGCCTTCCTGAAATGTGGTACCAAAAAAAATGAATATAGTGTAATCTGAATGGAATTGAACGCAATGGGATTGTCACCTCCTCAATCCTATAAATTATGTCTCTACTAAAAGACTCCATTAATATTCCACCTGCAAGCACACCATGCTCTAAACACTCTTATCTTTTTTTCAGGAAAAACTTCTACCTAAGCCCATTGCCTCCATCTTATACTTTTGAAGTTGATATTTTGAACTCAAGTGTTATATTTGGGTTCATGGATACATATTAAATTTCATTTTATTTGATTCAGCCCAGTTTTCTAGCCAGTCAAGATTATTTGGGCTCCTGACTCTGTCATCCAATGTACCTTTTTATCACCTGCAGCTTTGATAAGAATGCTATAACTTTTTCAAACCACCAATAAAATTGTTAAATAGTACACATTCCTGTGTCCCTCTATTGCATACATTTTCCCAAGTTGACATTGAACCATTAGAGACTAACCTCTGAGCCGCTCAGCCAATTTAGAATCAAATTTAATTGTACTATCATCTATTGCACAAGCCCTCACCTTTTTTTATAAGAAGTCTTTGCAGAGTGTATTTCAGAGGGAGCTGGTAGAGAAGATATCAATAAATCCATCAAGGATTTACTGAATACCTTCTGTGAAATGATTTCCTAAAATCTAGATAAACTAAATCTATCATCCACTAGTTTATAATTTTAGTAACCTTATGAAAAAAATGAAATAAGAGGAGCTTTATATGTTCTTGTTGAAGAGAATGTGGTTCTTTTTTAATCCCTTTCTTTATTGGATGTTCACTAACCACTTCTTCAATAACATTTCTAGCATTTTGCTAGTAATATAATTCAAACTAATTGGCATGTACTTTATACATTCCACCCCTTTTTCTTTTGTAATTGGAATAATATTTTCCCTTATCCAATTTTGTGATACCTCTCCCTTTCTCCATGACTTTAAAAAATCATTGACAGTGGATTTGGAATCACATTTACCAGTTTTTTTTCTGTAGGATGTAGCCTAACTGAATTTGGTGACCTGAAGTTATTAACTCAATTCAACAACCATTCATTGAGTGTCTACATATCAAGCACTCTGCTAAGTGCTTTCATGTTGTTATTGTTGTCCAGTCTTGTCTGATTCTTTGTGACCTTACAGGTGAGGAAACTGAGGCAAACAAGATGAAATGACTTGCTTAATCAATAAGATAGTAAGATGATAAGTCTTACAAAAGGACAAAACAAAACCCTGCCTATCATATGAATTGTAATTACAAAGTGCATATTGGGTTGATACCTTATTTGTAGCCAAGACTCATTGACAAAGGCAAGCACAATTAGGAGTCAGATAATCATATCTAAAGAGATTAAAAGCTGTGGTTAGGAGGGCATAGAGAGATGTTTCTTGTACTGGTTAAGAATTTTATGGAAGTGTTAATACAAAGACTGATCCACAACACCACCTTCATAAAAATGCCCATTTGAACTATTACAGTGTCTGTAATTGAACGTCATTGGAGCCAGTTAATGTTGCGGACTTGATATTTGTACTAGTACTGAGAAACCCACACATTCAGAAATCACAGTAGAAATTAAGAGATGCTGAATGTCACCTTCAATATGTGGGAGTCTTTCTACATAGGAGGGTATATGCAACTAAGAATTTTCATATTGCTAAGCATATAAAAAGACAAATACATATTCCCTATGGATTTGCATCTGTCTTTAAAATACATTCATTTTTCATAGCAAGGGTCCTACCAAATGTTTTCTGATTTACCAAATGGGGGGAGGGGGAGGGGGAGGACGGAAAAAGGGACTTTGCACTTTTTTTCCATGAGCCACAGCATGTAAAGAATTACTAAGGCAAAGCTCTGAAAATAGATACCCATAGATAATAACATCAAGAATTTAATTGGTGTTCATAATGATAAATTGTGTTTAAAGATAAAGGAAAGTAATAAGGGTGCTCTGTTTATCACTATAAAAAAGGAAGGCTTTGACCACCTGGTCCTGGAAAGTCTGGATAGGGCCAAATTGCTTTTTATCCAATTCTGAAATATCACCCTAATTTCTGAGACTTGGAATTTGAATTCAGCTGAGGAACTCATTGCCATAATTTCAATTCTAACATACAGAATCAATTTTCAGAAATTATATTCAAATCACTTAAGATGGGGACTCACAGTCAGAAGAGGGAGTAGACACCATGTGGGATGATGACTTACATTTATTATGCCTCAAATGTAGAACTACTTAATGTCAAGATCAGCCTACCCTGATGGACATTAACTAAAACCATACAAAATACTAAGGAGGTTCCCGTCCTTTACTTTACTCACTTAATAACACTAACCATTGTCTAATTAATCTAATTAAACAAACACGAGCTTTCTGACTTCCCAAACACAAGATAGCAATTGTCCCTAATGTTGAGATTGGCTGATTAAGATCCAAAAACTAAGTCATTAGCGGCTTGCTAGAGTAAGTTGTTACGTAACAATATTTACTGTTCATAGGCTAAAACCATAGACATTATGCATCATTAATTGGGGAGGTAATGTAATGTAATAATGATATCTGATATTTATGATATGCAAAACTCTTTACATGCCTGATCTTACTGGAGTCTCACAGCATCATCTTGAGGAGCTCACTACTGATATTATCACCTCCATCTTACAGAAGAGGAAACTCAGGTTCAGAGAATGCTATATTTCCCAAAGGTTAAACAATGGTATACAAAACCAAGGCTTCTTGACTTATTCTGCCATGGTGCTCTACCAAGTATTGGATGTGGTAACAGAAAATTTAATATAGTGTCAGTGCCCAGTGCCTTTTCAGGAGATATGCTGTTAACTCCCTCTTTGTCTATGGGCAGGTCAGGTTATTTTTCTTGGTCTCGGTTTTTTCATATATGAAAGAAGGGATTTGAACTAGTATGATCTTGGAGTTTTCCTTATAACCCTGATATTTTATGATTTTATTAATTACTGCATTTGTAATGCACTGTTCCTTAAAGGTCTGTGGATGATTTGTGTCAATCCCTGGGAAACTCTAGACCCCTACCCTGCTCTGACCGGCCGTTTCTAACTGCCTCCAAGAACTCTCCCACCCCAATACCCCAAGCAGTTTCTAACTGTGCCTGTGCCTGGACATAGGTAGTTCCAAAGGCTACAACTTTGTTCTTTTAATTTCTTAACAATACTCCACTCCTCCAGTTAGGCTGTCCTGTTAACCCTACAGGTGACTCTAGGTTAAGCCTGCTGTTCCATCTACCTACCCTACCCAGCTCTCCTGAATGTATGGTACCCTTGTTGTAACTCCCCTCCTTGAACATTCCTCTTTGAAAAGATGGCATGTTGCCCTGTTATGCGATTCCTTAACCCTTAATAAATGCCTCATTTTATTTGCTGATCACCTAGTTGGTGTGAGGGTTTTTTTTTTTTTGTTTTCTTGGGGTGGGGGGGTTTAGATTGACAGTTGTCACCTCAGAGTTCTAAAACAAATAATGACTGAAACAGTTATTTTCTGACACAGAGTTCTAAGGCAAAATATGGCTCTATTTGGAAGGATCAAATGGAGAAACAGGGACAACATTTTTTTATTTTGTGGAAAATATAATTTACCTGATAATACACAAAAGATGAGAAATTGGTTACTAATAATAATTAAGGTCATTTTCAGAAAAGTTCCAGAATCTAAACCCAGAAAGATAAGGTAACCAAAAGAGAGGAAAGAAAACAAATTTCAGAACTGCATCAGCTAAGCCTGAAGTTGGAAATAAGGTTGAAGACTAGCTAACCAAAGGAACAGTTTGGAAACAGAAAAACAGAAAAGTCCTTCAGCAACCCACTCAATATATCTGAGATATTTTGCCCAATGAGGCATTAGTCAAGCATTGTGTAGAATAACTCAGAAGTGGAAGCATTTATTCAATATTGAAGGTAATTCAAGGAACTTTTATGGAAAGAGAAAAGGAGGATACTGGTATTTACATTCAAGAGTTGTGAATTAGAGAGTCAAGATGGTAGAGAAAAGGCAGGGATAGGTCTGAGCTCTCCCAAATTTCTCTCCATACAACTTTAAATAGTGCCTCAAAATGAATTCTGGAGTTGCAGAACCCACAGAAGGATGAGGTGAAACAATTTTCCAGCCCAAGTCAACTTAGGTTGGCAGGAAAGGTCTGTTGCACTGGGGTAAAAGTACAGTACACTCCATTGCAGGCAGCATTCAGGAAAGCCAGCAGCAGGCCTTGGGGGCAACTGAATTGGCAACAGCTTCCAGAGCTCTCAGCTCATAGATATTAAGGGGGTTGGACAACTGGTCAGAAGGAGATTACAGGGGGCACTTTGCTGGCACTGGGTGGAGGACTCTGTTGCATTACCCAAACATGGATCCAGGATGCAGTCCCAGGGTGAGGAGGAGCAGTAGCACAGCAGAGCTTACAGCCACCAGGGATTAGGGATCCTGGTCAAATTTCCAGGATAGAAAATAGTGTTTGTGGTTGATCACAGACCAGAGCACAAGCCAGAAGAGTAAGTAATAAACATGTCTCTTCTTAGATCACACAAACATGGAAGAACTGAAAACTTACAGACCCCCAAAATTAGCTCTGAAAACAACTACACACATAAAAAAAAAAACCTGTAGCTTGGAATAGTGGCCCTTCCACCCTGGGAGCAGAGCCCAACTTTAACATAAAGTTAATAGTCAAGAAATAGTCTGGGAAAATGAGCAAACAACTAAAAATGAACCTGATCATAAAAAGATACTATGGTGATAGGTAAGATCAAAACACAATCTCAGAAGGAGCCAGCAAAGTCAAAACTGCTATATCCAAAACCTCAAAGAAAAATGTGAATTTGTCTCACGCCCAAAAATAATTCCTGGAAAAGATCAAAAAGGATTTGAAACATCAAAAAGAGAAGTAGAGGGGAAATTTGGAAAAGAAATGACAGTGATGAAAGAAAATCATGAAAAAAGAGTACCAGCTTGGTAAAGGAGGCACACAAAATACTGAAGAAAATAATACCTTGAAAAACAGAATAAACCAAATGTTAAAAGAGGCACAAAAATCTAATGAAGAGAAGAATGTTTCAAAAAGCAGAACTGGTCAAATGGGAAAAATGTGCAAAAATTCACTGAGGAAAAGAACTCCTTGAAAAGTAAAATTGTCTAAATGGAAAAGGAGGTACAAAAACTCACAGAAGAAAATAGTTCTTTAAAAATCATAATTGGACAAGTGGAAGATAATGACTCCATGATACATCAAAAAGCAATAAAACAAAATCAAAAGAATGAAAAAAGTGAGAGAAAAAAACAGCTGGTAACCTACTTTCATCAGGAATGGGTTTAAGAGGGAACAATATATATATATATATGAGTTTAAAAGTCTGCTAAATTCAGAAAAAATAAAATGGTAAGGGGATAGGGAGGGGGAAGAGGATAAGGGAGGGATCTCTAGAAGGGAGGGTGAGGGAATAGGTGAGGGAAAAACAACTGACCTGGGAAACAGATTAAGGAGATATAATTTTAGAATTATTGGACTAACTGAAAGCCATGATCAAAAAAAGAGCATAGACATTGTCTTTCAAGAAATTATTGAGAGGATTCTGGGAAGATGGTAGAAGTAGGTCAGAAAATTCCAAACTCTCAAGATTTTCCCCCACAAAAGAGATAAAATAGTGCCTCAGGGTAAATAAACTGTGGGTAAAAATAAATAAGAATAGGGGCAAAATAGGTGTCCTCCTGGGACAATCCAAGAAGATCAGAAGAAAAATCCTAGCACAACCATTTGGTCTCTGTGAAGAATAAACATCTTTAGGCTAGGGTCTATGTTAAAAAAACAAGTAGCAAGCCCTGGGGTTAGCTGGTTTGGGAGGCTGCCTCTGGCCCCAGCCACTGGAATTTTTACTCCCAGGATATTGAGGGGAGTTGGGCATCTGAGGTGGGGAAGATCAAGGGAACCCCTACTAACAAGGAATGCCATACCTAGTTGTGCTGCAGAGAACTTCTGGGATGAGAAAGAACCAGCACAGGCCCAATGAGTGAAAAAACAATGGAGAGGAATGCGCCTGCTTGTGGCTACTTAGGAGAGGCTAGAGGTTTGGCTTTGGTTCCAGGATAGAGGGGAGATATGAAGATCTGGGGCAAGAGGCACCATCCCTCATACCCCAGGACTAGAGGTGATTATAAAAACTAAACTGTTAGCCAAAAAAAAAAAAATACACAGGCAAAGGAGAAAGAATCCAACCATAGAAAGTTATTATGAGAATGGAGAAGACTATGGTTCATCTTGAGAGGAGGATATTAAAGCAAAGAAATCCTCTTGTACCCCAAAGAGTAATATCAAATGGTCACCTGTCCAAAAAGAATTTATAGAAAAACTTAAAGATGACTTTAAAAATCAAATGAAAGAAATTGAGGAAAAACTAAAAAAAAAAAAAAACAATCCAAGAAAAACAAGAAGATTATGAAAAGAAAGTCAATCAATTAGAAAAGGAGATCCGGAATCTTAAGGAAGAAAATGAAACCTTGAAAAATAGAATTGGGCAAGGTGAAGCCAGTGAAGGTATAAGAGATCAAGAAATAATTAAACAAAATATAAAGAATGAAAAAATAGAAGAGAACGTGAAACATCTTATAAGAAAAACAACTGATCTGGAAAACAGATTTAGAAGAGGAAACATAAGAATAATCATTCTACCTGAAAGCTATGATCAAAAAAAGAATCTTGATACAATAATACAAGAAATAATTAAAGAAAATTGTCCTGAAGCATTAGAACGGGGAGGGGGGGAACAGAAATAGAAAAAAATCCATCAATCACCTCTTGAAAGAGATCCTATGAGGAAAACTCATAGGAATATTATAGTCAAATTCTGAAACCCCCAGCTCAAGGATAAAATTTTAAGAGCAACAAGAAAAAAAAACAATTTAAATATGATGGTGCTACAATTAGAATTACACAAGACCTAGCATTGGAGACACTAAAGGACTGTAGGTCTAGGAACAGTATATATCAAAAAGCAAAAGAACTGCGGTTCTGGCTGAAAATATCATACAGCAAGGTTAAGCATAATCCTGAATGAAAAAAAAATGGACATTTTATCAATTGTCAGACTTTCGAGACTTTAAAAAAAAACCTGAACTTAATAGACTACTTGACATACAAGAACCAAGAGAAACATAAAGTACATACCAAAGATTGATTACAAGGGATTCAATAAGGACAGGTTGTTTACCTTCTATATATGTAAAATGTAAAACATATTCTAAGATTGTCATTAGTACCTGGGTAGTTCATAGAAAAGATTGGTGTAGACCTGAGTATGATATGATTGTAAAAAGTAAAGTTATTTAGGAAGAGCTAAGAAGAGTAATCATTGTATACAAATGAGGTAGAAGAGGAAGAATCAACACAAAGGACTTAGATGGGGGAGGAGGGCTGGTCGTTCTGGTAACCTACTTTCATCAGGAATGGGTTTAAGAGGGAACAATAAATAAATATATATATATATACATATATGAATTTAAAATTCTGCTAAATTCAGAAAAAATAAAATGGTAAGGGGATAGGGAGGGGGAAGAGGATAAGGGAGGGATCTCTAGAAGGGAGGGTGAGGGAATAGGTTAAAAGGGTGTTTAGATTTATGGGAATGGGAACATAGGGGAGGGATCTTTGGAGGGGAGGTAGGCTAAGCAATAGGAGTGCAAGGTAGAAGTAAAGTAGAGGAGTCAGGAGGGATAGGAAATAAGAGATATACACAAACATAAAAACAAAGATTAAGAGTAGAATTTATTAGGGAAAGTATATGTCTACATATGTACATGTGTATTATGTATGTATATATATATGTATATGTGTGTGTGTGTGTGTGTGTATATATATATATATATATATATATATATATATATATATCTGCACTTAATTGTAGCCTTCTGGGGGGAGGGCAAAGGAAGGGGGAAAAAAGGACAAAGTAAAAAATGCATAGCAGAGAACAAAAGAAAACTTAGAAGGAAGCAAAGATGGACAGTTCTCAACACAAACACAAGGTGTAGTATTCATCATACAGGCTTTCTTGAAATGAAAATTGATACTTACATATTTTGAATCCTCTCATGTTTTGCCACGCACATGACATGCTTTTTTTTCTTTTTTGACTTTGTATTTAAGTTTCAGTATTTAAGTCTATTATTTTTTTTCTTTTTTTCCTCTATACTGTATTTGTGTTCTGGTGTTTGACTCTAGAATTAAAATTTTTTAAATAAAAAAAAAATTATCAAGAAAAACTACCCTTATTTTCTAAAACCAGAGGGTAAAGTAGAAATTGAAAGAAGCCACTGATTGCCTCCTGAAAAAGAGCTCAAGATGAAAACTCTCAAGAATATAGCCAAATTCCAGAGAAGAAGAAAATGTTGCAAGCAGCCAGAAAGAAACAATTCAAATATAATGGACCCATAGTCAGGATAACACAAGATTTAGCAGCTTCTACATTAAAGGATCAGAGGATTCAAAATATGATATTTCAGAGGGCAAAGAAGGCTAGGATTACAACCAAGAATTAGAATTACAACCCAACAAAACTGAGTAAAATCCTTCATGGAAAAAAATAAAATTCAATGAAATAAAAGACTTTCAAGCAGTCCTGATGAAAAGACCGGAGCTAAAGAGAAAATATGAATTTCAAATCGAAGACTCAAGAGAAGCATAAAAAGGTAAACTGGAAAAAGAAATCATTAGAAATTCTATAAGGCTAAGCTGTTAACATTCCTACATGAAAAGAAGATACTTGTAACTTTTAAGAACTATCTTATTATTAGGGAAGGCAGAAGGAATATACGTAGACAGAGGTCACAGGTTTGAGTTGAATATCATGAGATAATCTCTCAAAAGATAAAATTAAGAAGTGATAAAGAAAAATGTGCCAGGAGAAAGGGGGAGGTAGGATGGGGCAAAATATATCACATATATCACATAGAGGAGGTATGAAAGAGCTTTTAGGAGCAGAAGACAGAGGAGGTGGGCATTGCTTGAACCTTACTCTCATTGGCATTTGCTCAAAGATGGAATAACATACACAATAAGTTGGGTATATAAATCTTTCTTACCCTACAAAAAAGTAGGAAGGAAAGGGAATGAGAGAAGGGAGAGGCCGAAAGAAGAGAGAGTGGATTAAGGGAGGTGGTAATCAGAAGCAAAATACTTTTGAGGATAGACAAGGTGAAAGGAGAGAGAGAGAGTGGGATAAATTAGGGGAAAGTAGGATGGAGGGAAATACAGTTAGTATTTATAACTGTGAAAAAATATTTACAGTTTTTTTTGACAAAGGCCTCATTTCCCAAATATATAGAGAAATGAGTCTAATTTATAAGAACACAAATCATTCTCTAATTGATAAATGGTCAAAGTATATGAATAGGCAGTTTTCCGACAAAGTAATCAAACCTATCTATAATCATATGAAAAATTGCTCTAAATCACTATTGATTAGAAAAATGCAAATTAAAACAACTCTGAGATACCACACCTCACCTATCAAATTGGCTAACATGGCAAAAAAGGAAAATGACAAATGTTGGAGGGATCTTGGGAGATTGAGACACTAAAGCACTGTTGGCAGAGTTGTGAACTGATTCAATCTAGAGAAAAATTTGGAACTGTGCCCAAAGGGTTATAAAAATCATACATACCCTTTGACCCAGAAATACCACTACTAGGTATGTATCCCAAAGAAATTTAAGGAAAAAAGGAAAAAAAAACCTATATGTACAAAAATATTTATAGCAGGTCCTTCAGTGGTGGCAAAGAATTGGAAATTGAGGGGACGTCTATGAGGGGAATGGTGACCAAGTAATAGTATGGGATTGTAATGGAACACTATTATGCATATAAGACATGATGAGCAGGAAGCCCTCAGAAAAACTTAGAAAGACTATAAGTCTTTCTTGTTACATAGCAAACTGCTTGCCTTCTAAATAAGGAAGAAAGAAAGGGAAAGAAGGAGAGAATATGGAACTCAAAATTAAAAAAAAAAAGTTAAAAATTGTTTTTACATGCAACTGGGGGAAAATAAAAGATAAAACAATTTTTTAAAAATAAATAATTAATAAGATGATTTCAGATGGAAAGACTTGCATGAACTGATGCAAAGTGAAGTGAGCATAACCTGGAGAATATTTTACACAGTAACAGTGATACTGTATGATGATCAACTATGAAATGACTTAGCTATTCTCAGCAATATAGTGATACAAGAGAATTCAGAAGGACTTATGATGAGAAATGCTATCCATCTGCAGACAACAGAACTAATGGAGTCTGAAGCAGATTGAAGCATACTTTTTTTTTTTACTGTTTTTTTTTGTCTGTGTTTTGCTTTTGTTTTTTTCACAACATGACCTATTCTCATTCAGGTGTTTTTCAGTTGGGCCCAACTTTTCATGACCCCGTTTTGAGTTTTCTTGGCAAAGATACTGGACTGTTTTTCCATTTCCTTCTCCAGCTCATTTTACAGATGAGGAAACTGAGGCAAACATGGTAAAGTGACTTGCCCATGGTCACAAAGCTAGTGTCTGGGGCTGGATTTGAACTCAGGTCTTTCTGACTGCAGGCCCGGCATTCTATCCATTGTGCCATCTAGAATCCTAATAGTTGTTACATGACTGAACTTGTACAACCTATACCAAATTGCTTGACTTCTAAATGAGGTGAAAGGGAAAGGAAGGAGAGAATTTGAAATTAAGAATTTTTTTAAATGTCAAAAATTGTGTTTGCATGTAATTATGAAAAAATAAAATATTAAATACTTTTAAAGTTATAAATTATCCTAAGAACATGGAATTGCTTCACATATTGCCACCTTGGCAGGTTTCTCAACATTAGTGTCCAGCCTCCTTCGCAAATACTGAGTACATTGATGACAGAGTATGATTGAAATTCTGGTTTGTTTATTATTAATGAATTTGTTTTACCATATGGGTGCCCATGATGATAGTGTGCTTTATTGTTAAGTAATTGATTATGTTTGAGATATACAAGTTTCATTGTTTGGAGCGGCATTAGTGGGAGGCTCAAGAGCTAGAGTGAGGAGGGGAAGGATATTCTATTTCCCTTGACAGGGCTGCCCCTAAGAAACTGAGAGAATAGTTCGTGGACTTTCTCTAGTCATGCTCTAGAGCAGGATTTCTTAAACTTTCTCCACTGGGGACCCCTTTTTGTGTCTTGGTAGCATTTGTTAGTGTTGTGTGATCTGAGAGCATGCACAGTACAAAGTGCTTTGTGTTCAGAATCAAGGTTGCAGTGAAGTTGTGCAATGAAACATGAGTAAGCACTGCTAAAAAAACCCTCAGATTCATTATGCATTTGATTGTGAATTAATTTTTGGTCATTACATGTTCAGAAACCAAACCACCAAATTTTTGACGAGCCCATATGAAGCCTCAACCCACAGTTTAATAAGTGCTGCTCCAGACATATCACTGTGAGAGTAAGATGGGATCAGTAAGACAGGTAAATTGTAAAGCAATAAGATATTCCCATGCCCAGGTGAGATTGTGACATCCAAGAGATTGGAAAGACCACAAGCACTCTACACATTGGTCATCTCATTCTCCATCTTCAAATCTAAACACCAATAGGATAAAGTTCAGATTTTATCCTCCGCTGATAAAGATACATAGAACTGGATCTAGAGTCAAGATTGTGAAAAAAAATTCCTGAGTTTTCTTAAACATCTTGGACAAATGTCTTCTCTCTGAATTTTAGTTTCCTCATCTTTGAAATAAGAAAGATGGAGGATCTCTAAGTTTCCTCCTGGCTCTAAATTTATAATCCTACA
The DNA here is from genome assembly GCF_900497805.2 of Vombatus ursinus. NCBI lineage: Eukaryota > Metazoa > Chordata > Mammalia > Diprotodontia > Vombatidae > Vombatus > Vombatus ursinus. Next base: position 6,121,874 of record NW_020949548.1, on the reverse strand, counting down.
AAACTATGACTCGTTGATCCCAGTGTAATAACCTTTAGCACAACAAAGGGCTGGGTGACTACTGACAGATGAAACAGTCTCCCCACACAGGACACGTGATATATAATCCCTGGAGAGCAAGCAGTCACATTGTAGCTAAAACATGAGATGGACCTTGTACCAGGTTAGGTCTACTCTCTAAGTTATAATCAGAATTGTTTCACAGAAGATTTTGACTTATAGCACAGGAGGAATAAAGTAAGGGGAGGTGGGCAGAGACCAATCTGCCAGAGATGTTGGGGGAGAAGATTCCTACCCTGGTCAGGAGGTTGGCCTGGGTAATCTCTAGGACTCTTTTAACTTTAGAGATTATACAATTATATGATTCTACAACTCTATAGTGGAGTATGGAGTTTCATTTATTCAGCAGTGAAAAACTGCTTTCTTTTCAAAAACAAAATAGATGCACACTTAAATCAATTGTAGCCATAAGGCAAAATCTAACCTTTGTTAGACGGATTTTTCTCCCTTTTTTAATGCCTTTTAAGAAACTTCAGTCATTTCTGGATATGCTGCCCTCCTCTCACCCCCAACCCCATTAAACCTTCCCTTGTCACAAAGGAAAACAGCTTAGCAAAGTCAGCCAACAATGCAAACACATATGACTGGTTTACCACATTATGCACATAGAATATCCTACTTCTTTACTGAAAAAGGAACATGTGTTTCATCCTCTGTTCCCTGGGACTGTGATTATTCATTATAATTAATTTGATTCCAGCTTCCTCTGAGTTTTGTTTGATTTACATTGTTATATTCACAGTGCATATTGTTCCCAGAAAAAAAATGTTCCATGTTTCTCGGATTTCCTCACAATCATTATTTATTATAGTAAATAATCTATTAAATTCACATACTAAAACTTGTTCAACCATTCCACAATCACTGGGCACACATTTTGTTTCCACTGCTTGGGGGAGTGGGTTCCGTGAGAGCTCATATGACTATTTTGTTATGTATTAGAGGATTTTTTAAAATAAAATATATTCATGACCATATCTGAAACTGACACTAAAGAGAGCAAATTACAATCAGGAAAAAATTCATTCTTCCTTCATAGCCAAAAGCAAGAGGGATGGGTGACTATTTTTTTCCTTCTGCATTTTATTTTATTTGCAGGGAGGTATTTAAGGTTATTTGTTAGCAATTTACACTCCACAGTCAGTACAGATCCCTAGGGATCTGGTTTTTTAACGCTCACAAATGGAATTATGTATAGCAATACACATCGAGCATTTGACAGGTAGAAAATACTAAGCCAAATAATCTTCTCATAGCCTGGTCGGGTCCAATGGTATAGTGTATCTCTCTGTCTTTTCATCATCCAAAATAAATCACAGAATTGTGTACCTAGCAAGAAGCAATAGGAGAGGGCTTCAGGTAACTCTAAAGAATGTGATGGTCTGTGCAATTTCATGTTCATTATTTCCACCACTGTCTTCTTATTTGTCAGGTTGCATGAAGTATGGTAAAACTGTGGCATTAGCAATCTTGGGCTCTTTTTGTACAACTACCTTTTGTACATCCCTTCCAGGGCCCCTTTTGGGCATGCACACGCATTCACACAGACATTTTAGATCATTACTCCAAGCTGTCACACTGCCCTGACCCTTGATCACAACTGAGATTGGTCTCCTCAGTACATCCCCACTCTTTTATTCAAGACTAGATATGTGTCCCTTCCCAGAAGTATTTACACATTAAAAGAGGAGTGCTAAGAGGATAATATTAACCACAAACCCTTAGGCTTCTGTTGTTGAAAACCAGTAATATGTCAATGGGACAGGTAGGTGGCACAGTGGACAGAGCTTGGAATCAGAAAGACTGTTCATGAGTTCAAGTCCAGATTCAGATACTTACTCATCCAGACTCTGGACAAGTCACTTAACCCTGTTTGCCTCAGTTTCCTCTTACATAAAATAAGCTGGAGAAGGAAATGACATATCACTCGAATATCTTTGCCAAGAAAACCCCAAGTGGGATTACAAAGAGTCAGATATGACTGAAATGACTAAACAATAATAATATATCATTGGGGAAAATAAGAAACTACCAGATGATTGAATTCCTCTTGGCAAATGGGAGCCCAGGGGAGCTCCTTCTTAGGTCCTCCTAATATTCATGGTGACCTCCCCTAACAGTGACTTCATGGTATCCCAGAACCTTCAAACTAATTGTCCCAGAAACCAATGTTGCTGTTATGGTTTGTTATTAGTGCCCCACTAATTAGATCACGTAGGAGAAGGTCTATTCCTCAGTCTTTAGCAGTGCTTAAGGCCAACTCTGCTGTGAAGGCTGAAAATTTGACTGTTAAAAAAAAAAAGTTGTCTATCATTTTCATTTGTGTTATAAGCAAAGAAGTTGGTAGGACTGGAAAGTTGACTCATGTATATGAGTCATAGAACCATAGGAAGGGACCTTGGAAGTCATCTAATCAAGGGCTTTATAACTGTGTATGTGTTCATGTGTGCACACACACACACGTTTGCACATGCATGTTTTCACTATCCCTACTCTCTCATCAATCTTCAACCACTTTCTATATACTGTCTGCAAACATGACTGTATCGCCTCCATCCTAAAAAAAGAAGTAAAATAAACCAAAAAATCCTTTATCTGAGTCATTCATCCTCACTAACTTATTCCATTTCTCCCCTACTCTTTGTTAGTAAATTCCTTGTGAGCGAGACCTATAAAAAGGACCTCCACACCCTTTCATCTCACTTAACTCTTTGCATTCTGGCTTCTAACCTCATACTTCACCTGAAACAGCTCTTTCCAAAGTTAATAATGATCTCCCTTACCTGCCAAATGTAATGATTTTTTCTCAATCCTTATCCTTCCTGACCTTTTTATAGCCTTTGACACTGTTAATAACCCTTTGTTACTTGATAGTCTTTTCTCCCTAGGTTTAAAATGATACTAATCTCTCCTGGTTCTCCTCCTACCTATCTGACCATCCTTCCTCAGTCTATTTTGCTAGATTTTCATCCAAATCAGGCCTAGTTAACTGCTAAGCCTCTGCCCTAGATATCCTTCTCCACTCCCTCCATATTATATTTTATGATCTCATTAGTTCTCGTGAGTTCTATTTTCATCTCTATGGAGATGAATATAAGACCTACTTGACAATCAGCTTCTTTGAACCTCAGTTTTCCTTCTCTAGACAAAGGACAGTGAACTAAATAAGCTATGAGGTCCCTTCCCCTGGGATTCTGTAATCTCCAGAAAGTTCGGGCTTATATTGCACCAAAGCCTCTAGACCTTTAACTTTCTGGTTTGCTACATTTGTCTTTATGCAGAAAATATCTAATCTGTCTCTCACATTCGACATTTAACAAGCATCTATTAAGCTCCTAGCATGTTCTGGCCATTGTGCCAAAACCTAGAGATACAGAGACCAAAATGAAGCCAACTTTGCCTCCAAGGACCTTATGTTCTATTGTGGGAAACTATGTGTGCATAGATAAGCAAATACAAAGTAATTAGAGGGGAATACTGTACTAGCAACTGGGATTTGGGGTTAGGAAAAGTCTTATTAGAAAGTAGCATATGAACTAATCGTTTTAAGAAACTAGGGCTTCTAGGAGACAGACAGAAGAAGGGAGAATATTCCAAGCATAAGGGACAGCACGTCCAAAGGCAGAGAGATGAGAGATGGCACTATTGTTATTGTTACCTGCTGTTATCCGTATTTTCAAGGAACAGCAAGTGGGTGAGTCTGGCTGTAATGTAAAGTTCATAAGAGGGAATATTGTGTAATAAGCTTGAAGCCAGATTGTGAAGGGCTTTAAACGCCAGGCAGAGGCATTTGATTTTTATCCTGGAGACAACAGGGTGCCATTGGAACTTTTCAAAATGGACAGTAACACAGTTAGATCTGTGCTTCAGAAATAGCACTTTGGCAGCTCTGGGGAGAGTAGATTAGAAAGGGCGGACCACAAGATAACCCCTTGGACTCCTTATGGGAGTGAAGTAACATAAAGTCATGATGGAAGCTTATAATTATCAGAACTTTGTTCCTAGAAATCAGTCAAAAGAGAAAAGGACACTGAAAGAAGAGAAGTCAGCATAACAACTGATGTTTATGTACTCTCCTGAGAGGATTTCAGAGTTGTAGACACTAGAAGATGGGAAGGACATCAGAGCTTATCAAATCCAACTCTCTAATTTTACAGAGGAAAAAAAAAGTGAGGTATAGAGGGAAATGTCATGATGAAAGTGATCCTGCTGATGGCTGCAACTTAAAACTAATGGGAGTTTGGGCAGCTGCTTGGTACAGTGGATAGAGGGAGGGGTCTGAAGTAGGGAAGACTCATCTTCCTGAATTTAAATCCAGCCTCAGACACTTACTAACTGTGTGATCCTGGGCAAGTCATTTAACCCTGTTTGCCTCAGTTTCCTTATCTGGAAAATGAGCTAGAGAAGGAAAAAGCAAACCACTCCAATATCTTTGCAAAGAAAACTCCATATGGAATCACCACTAAGAGTTGGACAGACTGAATGACAACATTGGGAGTTTACTGAATTTCTATCCTTAGGTATGTTGAACAATGGCAGAGATAACAACCACCTTAGACACCATTGACCTTGAGCCCATTCCAGCGCTGTGGGGCCATGATAAGATAGGTGGCTCGGAAAGACTGCATAATGATGAGAGCTTAGCTTCAATTCAATTCAACCAGCATTTATTAGGTGCTTAGCCTAGGGTAGCTGGGTGGTACAGTGCTGAGACTAGAGTCAGAAAGACTCATTTTCATGAGTTCAAATCTGGCCTCAGACGCTTTCTAGCTGTGTGACCCTGGGCAAGTCACTTCACCCTGTTTGCCTCAGTTTCCTTGTCTGTAAAATGAGTTGGAGAAGGAAATGGCGAACAATTCCAGTATCGTTGCCAAGAAAACCCCAAATGGGCTCATAAAGAGTTGGACATGACTATACAACAACAACAAAAGCCTGGGAATACAAATACAATCAGAGTAAGATAAATCTCTGCCCTCAAAGAGCTTACATTCAGATTGGGGCAAGACAATACATAAAATAAAGCTGAAAAAAAACTGTTGTGGGCAAGAGAAAGTGGAGAAAGTATGGAGAGCGAATCCAGGAGAAGAATATAAAATACAAATTGAACTTTTTTTGTTCTCCCTACATTTAATATTTTTAATTTAGTAAAGTCCAGTTAAATAAAAATTTCCAAAGAACTACAAATAGGTGGGGAAGTTGAGTTAAAATATGGGCAATATTTTGCTGTTATTAGAATCTTTGGCACGTCATTCCTGGTAGTGAATACAGATGAAAAGAGAAGACTGAAAGGATAAAACGTCAAATAGCAAGAAGAACAATATATTCAGCTATCAGAGTCTCATCATACTGGAAAGAGATGTCCCTTGATTTATGAAATAGCTATGTGCCAACAAAGTTGACTATAAAAATATTTAAAATGAGTCCCATTTTCAAAATGATTATTAGCATAAAACAGTATATATGCTTCCAAATCATAAATCCTTGATTGACAACTTTTTCTATCTCCACTTAATGGCTATGTGACCCTTAGCAAATAAATTCCCCTCTGTTAGGTTTTTTTTTCTCTATGTATAAAATAGACTAGATGAAATAATTATTAAGGTCCCTCCCAGTCCTACATCTTGGGTACTTTGGATCCAATGTAAGATGCCAGAACACAGAAACAACCTATTGGAAAAGGGAATGTCAGACCTAAAAGGAATTTCAGATTTTATTGAACCCAGCTTTTCAATTTGGCAAATGAAGACACTGAGGCTGAAGAGGGGAAACAACTTGCGGAAATTAATGGAAGAGACAAAACTAGAACCTAAAGTCTTATGGTTCCCAACCAAGAACACTTGCTTCTATCTCATAGATAAGAGGATAAACAGAACTGCTAGATGAAGAAAACATCTACACAGAAGATAAAGGGGCCTCATCTGTGTATAATTATAAGATGCTTTTGATTAGGGCAGAATATTTCTTTAACTGACTTTGTGGCTTCAGTTAATTCCGTGTTCTTCCAAGCTAATAGCCAGTTGGGTAAAGTTAATGGCTTGAATGCGGAAGAATGAATAATATAAGAGTGTAAGATGCCTTGATGCTGCTTGTGAATAATGCTAAAATGTTTGTTTTTTATATATATATTTTCACTTTCGGTCCTCTCAGATTAGAGGCAAGTAATGATGATTCCTTTAAAGATTTCTCTAAGGAAATACTTCTTTTGGAATACTATAGAATATTGGTGTCAAACTCAAATTGAAATAGATCCCTGCCAGAAGCATATTGACTTAGAAAACCACAAATTAACATTATCCATATTGTATTGTATTTTTATTTACTTTGTTCAATATTTCCCAATTACATTTTTACCTGGTTCTGACAACATTCCAGAGTGTTGTGGGCTGCCCATGGTGTCCTTTGACTCCTCTGCTGTAGAACATTTCTAGTAAATCATCTTTGTAGAAGATGATAGAATCAAAGATTCTGGGAGATGGTGAAAAGGAAGTGCTTAAAGGTTACCTTTTACAACCTCCCATTCCAAGTTTATATCCTTTCCATACCATTCCTAAGCAGTGGTCTTCCAGTCTTTGTTTGTATACTTCCTGTGGTGGGGATCTTATTCCTTCTCAATTCCAGCTAAACTTCTTAGACAGGTCTATTAGAGAGTTCTACCTTTTATCAAATCTGAACCTGCCTCCTGGCCAATGAGCTCATCATAGGGTCACAGAATTTAGAGTTAGAAGAACATTGTAAGTCAGTTCTTGGGGCAGCTAGGTGGCGCAGTGGATAGAGCACCGGCCCTGAAGTCAGAAGGACCTGAGTTCAAATCTGGCCTCAGACCAAACATTCGACACTTACTAGCTGTGTGACCCTGGGCAAGTCACTTAACCCCAATTGCCTTAAAAAAACAAAATAAGTCAGTTCTTTAACTTTAGAGATGAGGATACTGAGACCCAGAAAGGTCAAATGATTTGCTAAGGGTAGAAGGCTAAATGCCTAAGGTATGACTTGAACCCATGTCTTTCTATCCAGGTCTTTTCCCACGCTACTACACTGCTTCTTCAAGCTCACATTTCATCTTCATCAAGAACAAAGACATATATTCGAGTCACCCCTTGGACGTTTTCCCTCTACTATGTTTTCTGTTCCAAACTTGGTCTCCAGATATATTCTGTGCGTGTTTCTTCACTTTCTCGGTTGATGGAAAGCTGTCTTCATGAAGATACTAGACCCATAAAGAGAAAAGAAGAGACTAAACCAACACACTGTCTGACAGTCAGACTAGTGTGCTCTGTTCAAGGGAGGATCTCAAGCCAACAAAATGGGATCATGGCATAGAGTAGCCAGGTTCTCAGATGGAGTTTTCTTTTCCCCAACTTTGAGCATTCTAATCTCTGCAGGGAAAAGAAAGATCCAAGAAAACAGCATTACAGAGGGATGAGCTTTATAAAAATGATTAATATTTGTTCCCTTTATGCAATGACAGTCAGGAAACAATTTGCTCTAGTGACCTAGTGGGCCTTCCAATCGTAGTTGATTGTTTGATATTCAGTCCCCTGTTTGAAATGATAGTGGAGAGGGTATTTACACAAATGAAATTGCACACAAAATGGTCCCTTTGGAGTCCTGACCCTCTTGCTGAGAATAGATATAATCAGAGCTGAGAAAAAGACAAAACCAAAAAACAATTGCCCTCTTGGACTTTTTTAAGATGGAGAGCTAACAGACTAAAGGAATAGTAAGCAGGGGAGTAGAGATACACTGAAATATTGAATAAATCACTTTCTACGCAGAACATAGAAGTTGCAGTTAAGTAGAATGAAAAGGTTCTAATCTTGAGAACAGGTATGAGAAGATGTGGATTCTAATTTTGGCTCTTATACTTTGTGCACTACTGTTACCGTTCTGAAGTTCTTATATAAAATAGAATTAATCAGCTCTTCCCTTCGAAGCCCAGTGGATATAATGTTAGACATAGAATCGAGAAGATCTGAGTTCAAATCCTTTCTCAGGACTAGGTATGTGCCCTTGGACAAATCTCACAACCTCTCTGTCTCATATTCCTCATCTGTAAAATGCAGATAACAACATCTACCCCACAGAGTTGGGATGATGATTAAAGCTAACATACATAAATCACTTCTTAAACCACTACGTAAATGGTAGCTATTACCGTCATCCCTAATTATAATTATTATTCCTACCTGGAGAAGAGAATAACAATGAGGAACATGATAGCTGCAGCTAAACATTTGGATAGTTGTCATGTGGAACTAGGATCAGAGTTGTTCTGTTTGGCACCAGAGGGCAGAACCAGGACCAAAGGGTAGAAGTTTCCAAAAGGCAAAGTTTAGCTTGACATCACCACAAACTCTTAACAATCGGAGCTGTCCAGAAGGGGAATGGGCTAGCTATGGAGGTGCTAGTTTTCCCCACCTTGGAGGACTTCAACAGAAGCTAGATGCCCACTTGTCAAATATGTGATAGTGGGCATTCTTTTCAAGTATAGGTTGAACCAGATGGCTACCTAGGTCTCTTCTAACTCTTAAATTCTAAGATTCTATGACAGTAATAGCTCTCAAAGTTGAGGTACTAAGAGCTGGAAAGTTGGTGTTTTAGAAAAGTGTCAAATGTAGTACAAGTGTAATTCACATGCCAGCTAGTCCATGATCTCATTGGTTTGGGTACAATCTTCACAGGTGCAAATTCCATATATGGTCCAGATATATTTTTAAAGGGTATATATTTATTTTTAGTTTACAACATTCATTTTTACAAAATTTTGAGTTGTAAAATTTCCCCGCTCCTCCCCCCTTCCCAAGACAACCTGCAATCTGGTATAGGCTATACATGTACAATTATATTACATATATTTCCACATTAGTTATGTTGTGAAACAACAATCAGAACAAAAGGAAAAAACCAAGAGGAAGAAAAAAAAACAAACAACAAAAAAGGGAAAATAGCATGCATTGATCTGTATTCAGACTCCATAGTTCTTTCTCTGGATGTGAATAGCATTTTCCATCATGAGTCTTTTGGAATTGTCTTAGATCCTTGCATTGCTGAGAAGAGCTAAGTCTATCAAAGTTGGTCAACACACAACATGGCCGTTACTCTGTACAATGTTCTCCTGGTTCTGCTCGCTTCACTCAGCATCAATTTGTGGAAGTCTATCTGGTTTTTTTCTGAAATCTGCCTCTTCATCATTGTTTATTGAACAATAATATTCCATTACATTCTTACACCACAACTTTTTCAGCCATTCCCCAATGGGTGGGCATCCTCTCAATTTCCAATTCTTTGCCACCAGAAAAAGAGCTGCTATCAATATTTTTGTACATATGGGTCTTTTCCCCTTTTTATGATCTCTTTGGGATACATGGTCCATATATTCTTACCCCTTTGTATTGAAACCTTTCCTTAATGCTTTATAAAAAAAATCTACCCAAAACACAAGAAGCTTTCCCCTGGTTCTTTTAATACTTTAGCACAATGTCTAACACATAGTAAAGGTCTCAGAAATGCTTTTTTTTTTTCATTCATGCATTCATTCATTCATTTTGTGAATGCCAGTGTAATCTTACAGGCTGTCTTTCTGCTATTCCTAACTCTTGATATATAGCCAACCCACCTCATTTTCTTTGCCATGAAAAATATGAAAATAGAAGTAACTATGACCAACAATCTCGTAAGTGTTGACATCCATGGAAGCATAAGACTTGAGAAACATTCTCAAGAAAAATGTTGGTATGTGTGTTGAAGGATGTCCAATGCAAAACTGCCAATTTCAAGGTTCTCTGATACTCCAGTTTGCAGATGACATTTTGCTCACAAGATTATAGCATCATATATGTAGATCTGGAAGAGACCATTGGGACCAACATTCTCATTTTACAGATAAGAAAAATGAAGCACGGGAAGATAAAGGGATTTGTCCAAGGTCACACAGCTATTAAGCATCAGAGATGAGACTTGAATCCAGGTCCCCTAACTGATGCAGAGTAAATTGCAACTAAGCCACATAAGACTATAAGGATTTCCCAATAAGATACATGTGCACTCAAAAGAAATTTGCCTATCCATTGTCAAAGTTGATAAAAATACATATTAGATGGATATTCGTAGAATTGAATGGGCAGTCTATTGAGTTAATCCATCTATTAAAATACAAACAATCCCAAAATTTTAGTGCAGTTTTAAGTTTTAAAGCTACATTAAGACTTTGGGGATGCCCCTTATTTTGAACATATGTTATAATCAATCAACAAGTCTCAGAATTTAGGAAAAGAATTAGTAGATTTGAATTTGGGGAACTGTAATGCTCTAAATGCTCCTAACTTGCTCACTGCCAGAAAGGCCATCAGTAACTTCTCCATGTTGCTATATGTCTGTTAATCCTGGGACACTGTGAAACATAAAATTTTCAGGTGGCCCAAAAGGTGATGGAAATATGGTGATTGTAAGTGGGCCATACAAATGTGATGCTATAGAACTCAGTCCTTCATCTGCATTCTGGGGACTCCTTGGATTTGGAAGTAAGAGAGAAGTTAATATAAGATCCTGCGATGCTCTTCTACTCTCATTCCCTATCTAACTGTAGCTATTGTTCCCTCTCAAATAATGGAATTAAATGTGGTGGGTATTCAGTGATCCTTATGAAACATCTGTGTAAAGTATTTGAGATCAAATAATTCTTTTAGAATCCATGATTTCAACACTATTAATTACATCCACAAACCTTCTACAATTTAGTAAATGATCTTCAAAAGTTTGCCTGAACCAAAATACCTGCTTTGGTGGTGAATCTATCCAAACAGAGCAAGCTGAGTTCTTGAATGACATACACACAGTATATCCCTGAGACCATACTCTAAGCTTTTCAAATCTGATAGGATCTGCCAAATGCTGTAATCCACTCAAGTAGCCTTCAAAAATTATATGTGGCAATCTTGGGGGATAATTTTAATGGATTTTAGAGATTTAAAAGAATAGCCTTTCTGTTCCAAGAGAGAAATGGTATTTGTAGGACCTTATAAATTTATGGAAAACTGGAAATTACTTACCTGCCTACCATACATTTTTGATCATATCAAACAGATATGATTCTTCCCCACTGGGACCTTCTCCTGGGCTGTAAACTTTGAAACAGCTTTGTTTTTTTCACAGAATTGTCTTCTTCCTTGCCTTCACATCTTTGCTCACATCATTTTCTCCACTGGAATTTCTCTCTCCCTTTCTCTCACTACTTATCTAATACCTAACTATACTTCAATTTCTCATGTCCTCCATTAAACCTTCTCTGACCACCTCTTTATCAGTTCCTGCCCCCAAAGGGGTGGTGGCCCCCTAAAAAGACAATAGCAAAGCATGTTGGCTAATTGAGATCAAAGCCAATGCCTGGAGACACATATACTTCATTAGCAGCCTTCTGGGTGTGTAGGCCATATGATGCTACAGGCATAAGGATGACCCTGAGTCTTTTTTTGCTGACTCTGAAACAATTTACCTAAGCTCATAAAGCTTATGAGTGGCAGACACAGAATGAAATAGAATCCTTGTTCCCCAATCACTTTTTTCTTTCAATTTCATAGCGAGAGAATTGTGTTCTTGCGCACATTTATTTGGGCACTGTGGGTTCCCCAACTCTCCAAATTGTAAAGAGGAAAAGGAGAGAGATAGGAAGAGAGGTGAAAAAGTTGGTGATGTGAAATGGATAAAAGGAGAAAGAGACAGAAAGCAAAAGGAGGTGAATGAGTCAGAGGCAGAAGAAGAAGAGGAGAGAAAGGGAAAGAAGGGAGCAGAGGTCAATGACAATCCCTGAAATTTATAGCACAAATAAGCATTCGTTGTTCATGGGGATAAGATGCTTAATAACGTCACGAGAACTACAAATAGAACTACTATTCTCTTCTTCATAATTTCTGAACTAATAGGCATATCCTTTTTTGACAACCTGAAAAAGACAGAGGAGGAGGAAGAAGAAGAGAATGGAATGCAAGGGTTTGTCAGAAAGCTTATCTCCAAGAAAGCTTTGTCCAGGTGACAGCATATGTCTTGATGCATCTAGTGCTTGATAGAGTGAGAAAGAACAGATAATACCAAGTGACCCTGAACAGTAGCATGCATTAGGCAGACTGTTGATGGATTCCAGCATAAATTGGGTGGTGTAAAGTGGTGGTGATTACTAGCACAGTGTCTCTGAAGGACTTTTCAGCAGAATTAAGTGGGGGAGGGAGCTGGGATAGATAGCATGTAATACACAACTTCTTGTTGTGATCTTTATTTCCTCTGCAAAGGGAGCAGAGAATGGAGGCAAAAGCAGATTTCTCTTAAGCCTGGAGTTTATTCTTCTCTCTTTTCTCTCTGGCACTCTATATACATTTAATATAAATTACAACTTTGATGAGAGAATGATTTTATTGGAATGTGGAGTCCATATTTTATTTTTCATTCTTTAAGTGATGTATCTTATGAAAATGACAGCTAATAAAATGTGGAACCAAGGTACCCAAAACTTGATTTTCTTTTTTTTTCTTTTTTAAATTTTTTTTCTTTTTTTATTTCTGTTTTTTTTATTTTTAGGCAGTTGGGGTTAAGTGACTTTCCCAGGGTCACACAGCTAGTAAGTATCAAGTGTTTGGTCTGAGGTCCGACTTGAACTCAGGTCCTCCTGGCTTACAGGCTAGTATTCTATCCACTGCGCCACCCAGCTGCCCCTCAAGACTTGATTTTCCAAGCCATTAGTATATTATTGTTAAAGATACTTAGTCCTTGATAACTCTCAAAGAATGATGTATAATTGAGCCCCTGGAAGTCAGTCACACACAGTGGAATTTATGATGTTTTATTTTTATTTTAGTAAAATTGTAACACTTTCTCCATTTCCTGAATTCCAACTGATGATCGTGGGAGAGGGAAAGATAGCTTAGTTTTATAAGTTCACAACATGCCTAGTGTCTTTCCCCCTAAGGTTACCTTACATTTCCTTTGTAGCTCGTAATTATATACACATTACTTATTAGAATATGAGCTCCTTGAGGGAAGAGACTCTTTTTGTTTTTTCTTTGTGTCGTAATACTTGGCTGCTGGGACCAATTCTTGGCACATAATGAGCATTTAATAAATACTTCTTGATTAATTTAGTGACTGATCATTTTGCTGCTGAAAGAAGTCTGTATTCACACAAAATCGATAGGTTTCTTCTTTTATTTCTCAGTGGGGAACATGTCCTTGCTCTGGATAGAATTGGTAGCCTACATCAGTGTGGCATACAAATCGGAGAAATCATTGTGAAGGAGATTAAACAAACACTTAGAAAACAAGCCCTGGGCAAGGAAAAGAAAAATGGGGCTTCTAATCACATAGACATATATAATTCAGGTGGCAATTGACCAACAAATGGCATATATTATTGTTTTAGGCCAATTACAGAAGGCATTTGTAAGGTAGGAAAACAGTAAGATTCATCATTTGCCAAGACAAGCCATAAATAGTACTTTAAGAGTCTGCTTCCAACACAATACCAATAAGCAGAGAACTTATGAGATTGACCTAAAGAGGGTTTCCCCTAGACATTGTTACTGGCTTATTGAATTATCCCAGGTTGGAGGGGCTCAGAACACTGACTTACCTTCATCCTGTTATCGCTAATCAGTGACATTTGCTGATCACCCCCTACTACAATATTCTCTTGGGAACAAATGCCTATCATTTTTTTTCAAAACACTATTCTTGTGACACCACAGACTGTTACAGTCTTTGTAATACTAAAGTTGAAGATTACCTAAAGGGAGATGGAGAAGCACATGGTGGATATGAACAGCCTGAAGTGCATTAGAAGTAGAGAACTTGACAGAGGAAGCAGGGTACAATATATCATCAGAGAAATATAGGACCAGAAAAAAAAAGAAAGAAAAAAGATGGGCTGGTACGTAAAAAAAAAGCCAAGGATAACCAATGGACAGTTCATATGCTCCACTGTTATCCATGAGGAAGGAAGAAATTAAACAAGTACTTATTTAGTGCCTATTACGTGCCAGGCACCATGCTAAGTATTTTACAATTTCATATGATCTTCACAACTCTAAGATATAGGTATTATCAGCGTTTTATAGTTGAAGAAACTAAGGCAAACAGAGCCGCTTCACGTCCATTGGAAATCGTTCTCATCCACTCACTCTGCTAGGAAAGTCTTTACATGTTTGGGGTAGACATTCCCTAACTCACCGCCAAGTTTGAGTCCTGTTGGTTACCCTCAACCTGGTTTAGCCCATCTACCAAGGTGTGGCCATTTCCCACACTATAGTTTCTTGGAGCCACAGGTGAGAGTTGGGTGACTGATTAGTTACCAAAGGTAGAGGAACAGTCCTGAAAACGGCTAAGCAAGCCCTCACACCAGAGGTACTAGTTCTTACTCAACTTTCTTGGTTATGGACTGATTGTAATTATACAAAACCATTAAGAAAGAAGGATATGTACGCATGAATTCACTCAAAGACATTCCTGCTATACACTCAAAGTAACCAGTGGAAAAATGGACAAACTCAGTCAGGCAGATAATTAGGTATTTAAACCAGAATGTCTTCTTTGAATTCACTCAGACCCATCATTAAATAAATACTGGCAAATTGGTATGAAAGTGTTTATTTTGTACCACACAAATACAAATGAGACACACATATGAAGAATGAGAAGTGTAAAATGGCCTCAATCAGGGAAGGCTCCTTGAAGTTGGTGACCTATAAGTAAAATTCCGAGGGGTAAGGAAAGACGTGAAGGTTCACAAGGATGTGGATGGTTGGAATATTCTAAGGTGGGGAGGAAGGTTATCTGGTACCCAAAAGGATATTAGTGAGAGGTGAGTGCAGGGGCTAGTCAATTCTTTCATATAGAAAGCCAGACAGAAAAATTGGGAGAATATTTCTCCACCAAATAAAGCTTTAATGCTCTTGAATAGCAGTAAATTTAGCCACCAGAAATATCCTTTTAGTCCATTGCTAGTCTGTCAACTGGTCTCTGATGGAAGAATTATTTCTTTTTTCTTTTCTTTTTTCTTTTTTCTTTTTTTTTGGCTAGGCAATGGGGTTAAGTGACTTACCCAGGGTCACACAGCTAGTAAGTGTTACGTGTCTGAGGCCACATTTGAACTCAGGTCCTCCTAAATCCAGGGCTGGTGCTCTATCCACTGTGCCACTTAGCTGCCCCAAGAATTATTTCTTAATTGACAAATTGACTTTTCCCTTAGAATGATTTCATCTTCTCTTACTTTTTTCTAGTGACAATCCACACTGTTTCTCAGTCATTCAGTGTATCCCACTCTTCATGACCCCGTGCACCATCCTGTCCCTGGGGAATTTTTTTTTTGGCAAGATTACTATAATGGTTGACCATTTCCTTCTCATTCAGTGCGCCCAAAAGTCATTGTCTTTCACCCAAAACCTTTCCTTAATTCCAGACTTGCCTTTTTCTGAAAATGGCCCTACCATTCTTCAAGTCTCCCAAGCCAGAAACTTGAGAGTTATATATGTCTTTTTTCTCCCCATCAGCCCCACATCCAATCAATCAGCCATGAAGCTCTGTTAATTGTGCTTCTTGTATCTGTCAATCAATCAACAACTTATTAAACTCCCACTCAATTCCAGATTGAAATGTTTTTTTTTTCTCCTCAGCTCTACCTCTTAGAATCCCTGGTTTCCTTTAAGACTCAGTTCAAGTGTGATTTCCTATATGAGATCCTTCCTTTCCCTCTTGATTATTAATCTTACTCTACCTCACAATCACTATTTATTTTGAATCTATTTACTGTGAAACTCATATAGTACCTAATGCTTCTTGAGACTGTCTCACTTGGGTATTTGTGTTTCTATTCCAGTGCCTGACACATACTACGTGCTATATGTTAGCTATTTATTATTATAATATTCTCTGGATGGAGTTGCTTTAACAAAACTTGTCCATTTCTCCACCTTTTTAGTATGAAAGGAAGGGGGAAAGGGAATGAAGACAGTAGAAGTCATTTTGTCAAATGGCTTATGTTAGGAAAGGTCACGCTTAAATATAAGTTGGACAGGATATAATTTGAGAAGGTTATTAAAAAAAAAAGTCCTGGTCAAGGAAATATCAGTCCTGTCCTATCACTTCACCCATTACAACTTCATTTATTTAACTTGTGAAGGTTTTTTTGATCTTCATAAAGCTAATATGAAATGTAAATACCTCAGAGAATGTTAAATCTTTTAACTTTAATTAATTAATGGCTTCATTTTTAGTGAAAACCTTGGTCAGAATGACAATAATAGCTAATATCCATATACTGCTGTTTTATATATCCATATAATGTAGTTTCACTTTTATAATGGCCTTCACAAACATTATCTCTTTGGATTTTTAGGACCTCTTTGTAAACTAGGTCATGTATCCTAAGCACTTTATGAATATTATGACATTTGATCCACACAGCAACCCTAGGAGGTAGGTGCTATTATTATCCCCATTTTACAGCTGAGAAAACTGAGGTAAACAAAGGTTAAATGAGTTGCCTGGGGTCACACAGCTAGTAACTATCTGAAGCCAGATTTGAACTCACATTTTCCTGGCTAGGTCCAGCATTCTATCCACTGCACCACCTAGATACTTCATAGTACTCAGCATGATGGCTGGTTCCAAAGATACAGTCAAAGCATGATGAGAATAAGAAGGGACCTTAGAACACAGAATGTTAGGATACAAAGTATAGAATGTCAGATATGGAAGAGTCCTTCAAAGAGAGAATAAGAAAACAGAGAATATAAAATATTAGATCTTCAAGGCACCATAGAATCTAAAGTAATAGAATATAAAATATAGAATGTTGGAGCTGGGAGGGACCTTACAACACAATGTTAGAACATAGTGACTTTAACACCTCCTTTTTCTTTCCTTCTAGGTACCTTGGAAGAAATCTGGACATCATTTCTATTGACCATTGGCTAACCTTCAGAAGTCATGGTGTTTTTTCTCAAAGCATCTGTTGCATCTGAGTACAAATCCAGGAACAAGTTTTAAGGGAAAAAAAATTTTCCTTTTGCTCTTTGAAGGACTGAAATAACACTAAAAATGTAATTGGTTTTGGAAACTGACAACTAATTATCCCAAAGCAAAAGGCATATTAGGTATTTAGATAATGAAATGTCAATCAGTATAATCGAAGTGTCACTTAATACTTCTCAGATTTTGAAAGAACTGTGCGTTCTTTTAAGACGCATCTGTGTGTCCATAGTCATAAATACATGTGAGGCACACATATGCCAAGACTCCTCTTATGCATATGTATAAGGAGAGATCAAATTAGTATTATGGTCACAGATAATAAGACAGAGAAATATCTGGGGTGTGTTTGTACGTGTATGTGCGTGTTGCCTGTCAACATCCCCTTTTCTGTGACCTGCGTGCACCCGTAATCTGCAATAGGGAAGCCCAAGATACCAGCTGCATTTCTGCAGACAGCCATGAATATTTGTTCAGAGCTAACTGCAATGCCCTTGACAGCGAGCAGAGCTGGAAATCAAACTCCAAACCACGGAGTAAGGATTCTGAATGAGCAAAAGAAACCATTTTCTAGGAATATTTATGGAAAGACCCATTCACCTTGAGTGAAAATGATAAGGGCATATGTACTGTTGATAATCAGGTCGTGGTGTTATTTTTTACAAAATGATTGAGAAATACTGGCTAAGCCTGCATTGTGATTAAATTCAGATGTGCGCCAAATTATGTGCTGCTTTTTGCACTGACATCATCCCATTCTTCCCTTTTCCTGAGAACTAGTTTTGCCCCCTTGCTGCATGACAATAGTAGCAGCTCCAATGGCCAGAAAAGACAAATATGTCTTCTTTATAGGAACATGACATTTGGAAGCAGCTAACTAACAATTCACTCCAATGCTCTGTATACAGTAAGGATTAGCATAGTCTTCTGTTGTATCATCAGAAATCTTACCTCTAACGCTTTCATTCCCATTATTGAAGAGGGTAATGACCAATTGATAACACAGTAATTGAAGAGAGAAACATCAGGCAAAAAAAATGTCAACACGATTACCTCTTTATGGACTATGGGGATTCCGGGGTGAAAATGTTCAATAATTAAGAAGACCAAACTGACAGATGAAAGCACGTCTCAAGTTTAACAGAATTTGAGTCTCTCTTAAAACCATTCAGAATGTGATTCAGAATTGTAGACTTTGATCTGGAAGGATGGAGGAAAAAAACAAAAAGGAAGGGAAAAAAAACCCAACAGAATTGGCTCCTAAGCCCTTACGATTAATAATAATGCTGTAAATCTCCTAAGTTTATATAGAGTGTTGTAGTTTACAAAGTGTTTTAGTTCCATTATCTTATTTAATTCATAATGTTGCTATAGTAACTTTACAGATGAGGAAATTGAGTCTAGGAGAGCTTCTGAGTTGCCCAAGATTAAACAGGTAATATATGACAGAGCCAGGAACAGAAGGCAGTCTTCTGTCTCAGAGGGAAGAAGTAAAGTCCCACAAGAAAAATATGTAAGGACACATGACATTATAGAATCTCAGAGCTGGAAAGGACATCTTCAGGCATTTAGTTCACTTTCTATATGCCAAGTACGAAGAATACAAACACAAACAAAAAAAGACAACCCCTAGAGCTTAGATCTAATTGTGGAATACAATATACAAAGAAGCTGCAAAGGGGCAAATGGTGATCCCAGACAATATTTCACTATGTGGAAGATGGGCAGCAGGGGGAGAGAAGTAATATGGATAGCATAAACATGTACTTAAATGGTACTCCTGTAAGTAATTCATCATTTGGAGAAAGTACAATCCAATCCAATCCAAAAATCCAATAGAGAAGTGAGTGAGGATGACCTCAGCACTTACTCTTATGGTGGTCTTAAGAGAACCACAGTAGTCAAGAGTTAATGCACTATTAGGTTCTATTTAATATAATGCCCAGAACCAGGGAGATCATAGAGTCTGTTTGCACTCTGCCCTGGTTAGACCACATACATTTGCAGTATTGGATTGAATTCTGGTTGCCACATTTTAGAAGACACTGGAAACCATACCAACCCAGGAATCAGTTGAAACAATTGATGATGTTTCACCTAGAAAAAAATATGAATAAGAGAGAATATAACTGTTATGGTTCAGTCCTGTCTGACTCTTCGTTATCCCATCTGGGTTTTTTTTGGCAAAGATACTGAAGTGGTTTGCCATTTCCTTCTCCAGAGGGAGAATATAATAATGATCTTCCAATACTTGTTATGTGGAAGAGGAAAAAGGGATTAAGTTTGTTCTGTTTATCTCTGAAGGGCAAAACTAGGAACAATGAGCAAAAATTACAGAGAGGTTGTTTCCAGACTCATCCAAAGAAAATACTCCCAAACAAATAGTATCTCTAGATGAAAGGGGTTTGCCCTGAGGGGTAGTGATTTCCCCAACAGTCAAAGAATTAAATTGGAGGTTTGATGACTACTTGGGAACCTTGACAACAGGATTAAAGATGAGAGTACAGATTATACTAGTTTATCTTTGAGTTATTTTTCTAAGCTTCTATGATTCTATTATTTCTTGGGGGAGGGAGGCTAAATGTTCTACTATACATGCTTTTAAAGGAGAGACAAAACACCCTCTAGTATTTTTGCAAATAATAACTCTCTCTTGGATCTTGTATAAGCACCAGGTTCTCTCTAAATGTTTGGTGCATTCAGATTCTTGGATACTCAAATGAAACATTTCCCTAGGTTATTCAAGACCTGTTCCAGTTTGGAGATATCCGAGGGTACAGTTGTGACAGTTAACAGAACTCATTCATTGCTAAGAGGTCTCATGGCACCCTGTAGAATATCTCTCTACCTTAGTTCCTTCCCTTTCCCTAGGTGGGGCTTCTGGTTTGACTTAATTCCATAATGTTTGCGGATCACTTTATTTTAAAATGTGAACTAGCTACAAAAAGCTAAGACTTGCTTTCCATAAGTTTTACTGAAAATCAGTAGAATGTCAAAAAACAACAACAACAACACTTTTTGATGGTTTTAGCCACACGCTAATAACTTCACTAGATATTTTTTCTATATTTGATCCCAAATTTGGTGCTACAAGAAGGCAATGAAGATGATATTTTGAGAATGAGACCTGGATTTTTGTTTCATAGCTTAAAACATAGAAATGATAGACTCCTGGCTAAGGATTACATCTATCTAACAAAGGCATGTAGGAACATATTTGCCTAGGGTTCTACAAATAAAAACAAAAGGGCTTTAACCTGAAAAGGAAGAGGGAAGGAGAAAACTACCTACATGTATTCACAAATGTGGATACTCATGGAATATTTATAGGTACAAAGAAGAACAGCAATAAAGATGCTCAGGAATTCACAGAAGAAAGAATTCAAGAAAAGAATCAGCAATAAAACCCATGGACTCTGGTGCCTTTACTCAAAAACATAAAATTTGGGTAATTAGCAAGATATACTAGGCAATCCAAGACAAAGAAGCCAATTTGACATCACAAATACCACTAGAACTTGGTGTGCTTGGGCTAATTGCTGGAATAGAGTTCTGAAAGTGCACATTCCATATAGAAGAAGTAGGATAATCTATGGGGCAAGGGGAGCAAATGCTATTGTTTATCAAGAAAATATGATCATGTGATAAAATCCAGGGATCGTAACTATTGTGGATAGCATCGGGGTAAAGGTCAATGGAGGAAAAACCAGAATCTATATTGACATTAGAGTATAAAACAAGTCACTTTGATGGGAAAAGGAAATAAATGAGGATTATGGAAAAAATCATAAGCCTGAAAAAATCAGAAGTATCAGTGATGGGAGACTTGAATTATCTGCATAGCTTCTGGAACATACTTCCTCCCCCTAAAAAGCAGCTAATAATTTCTTAAATTGACTCCAAGATTTTCTTATCCATTAAGAAGGTGATGGAAACAGGAGACTCTATTCAGGATCTTTTTCTCATTAAAAAAAAAAGGAAGTGATTGTTGCGGTTGAAATCTTGAAAAACGTGGGAGGAAGTGACTGAGAGGGAAAGAGCTGGGCAGAGTCTGTGTAGCCTAGATTTCTGAGAGAACAGATTTCAGAGTTCACTTATAGACTCTCTAAAGGGAAATTAGGCAACTGGTGGGATAGAACACGAGGACTACAGTCAAGAAGATCTGAGTTCAAATCTAGCCTCAGATACTTACTAGCTGTGTGACCCCTGGCACAGCACTTAACCTTTGTTTGTCTCAGCTTCCTCATCTGTAAAATGGGGATAATAATAGTACCTACCTTACTTTGTATAAGAATCAAATGAAGTAATATTTGTAAAGTTTTTAGCACAGTTCCTGGCACAAATTAGGCACTGAATAAATGTTTCTCCCCCCTGTTTTTTCCCCCTTTCTTTCCTTCCTCCCTCCCTTCCTTCTTGAATGAGAGAAAGGAAGTTCTCAAAAATTAAATTGTTAACACACAAATAAAGAATTCTAATAGCTAGAAAAAGGGGAGTTATCTAGACAGACTTTTGGGAGTGCATAGGAAACTCATAAAACAACTTTGATTTTTAAAACGTAAGTTACAAAAGATCAAATCAACAGTAGGTTAGTAAAGGATGAATGCAAATGAATGGCATGATCCAAAGAGAATAGTGTGGGGGTGTGGGGGGGTGTTAAAGTTCAAAATGAGCTGAGGCTGACAAGGAAAGCGAAAGAAAACAAAGAGAGGGGGTCAATCTATATCATGGAAAAGAAGAGCATCAAAGAAGGGAGCAGACCCCTGCTCCTGGTAAATGGCAAGATAATAATGGAAGGAAGACAGAGCTGCTCATATTGTGTTTTCTTCTATTTTCTCTGTCAATGAGAATGGCCTTTAGAATGAAAAGGAGAGAACAAATGTCTAATAAGCAATTAATATACAAGATAAGCAGGGAAATGGCAAGACAGCTCCTACCTGTCCTTACCCAACTGCTCAGTGAATAGGCATTTATTAAGCGCTTACTATGTGCTTAAAGGGGAATTTCACAAAGTGATAGGTATACAAAGAAAAGCTAAAAATGGTATGTCTCTGAGTGAATAAGTCATTTTGACTATTATAAATACCCAAATTAACTATAAAAGACATATGAAGAAAAAGAGTATCTCCATCCAGAGAAAGAATGGATAAACAGAAATGTGTATAGAATGATTTTACTTATAAATATGTGTATATGTATGTATGTATGTATACACACACATACACCTATTTGTGTCTAATGGTAGCTATCTCTAGGGCAGGGCAGGGGAGAGGAAAGAAAAAAAAGAAAAAAAAGAAATTTGCATAACTTTATTATATATTTAAAAGGAATACCAAGTTGTACATAATAGATTCATAGTTTCATGTGCATTCATCTTTTTATTACATTATGTTATAGACATGCTTATTTTATTCCATAAATTAAAAATAAGATAATTTTTAAATAGTCCCTATCTCCCAGAAGCTAACATCCTCCTACATAAGACAATCTTTATATAAATAGGTTCACATAATAGAGTAGATATAAGGTAAATTTAGAGGGGAAAGCTCTAGTATTTGGAGATCTGGGAAGTGACCTACAGAAGGTGGCCTTTGAACTGAATCTTCTAGGAAACAAAGAATTCCAAGAGGTAAAGGTGGGACAACATTTCAAATCTCAAGTTCCAGATGAACTACATTCTTGGCTACTGAATGACCTGACATACATGATCACCAAGCCACGTTCAGTAATCTTTAATGAACTATGGAGAAAATGAGAGATACTCCCAGATTTTAGAAAGGCAAATGTCTCAATTGTCTCAGGAAAAGGAAAAAAGGAAAAGAAAGAAAGAAAATATAACTTGCAAACTGAAGACTAATAACTTGATTGTGATTCCTGGCAAAATTCTAAAACATATTATTATAGGAGTGGTTAATAAACAACTATATAGGGGAAAAAGTGAACAGGGCTTCATCATAAACAGGCCAGACCAGACCAGGCTTAACTCACTTGACGCGGCCACTGCAGTGGTGAGCATGAGACCAGCTCAATACTCTAAACCCGGAGGTGCATTGATGAGGTGGGAGACAGCAAGATGGCAGAAGCTCTGTTTATTAAGTGCTAGTAGCTTTCTTTTATATCCTTAGTAACACCTGATCAAAGCATGATCTCCACGTGATAGCCAATTACCAAGTCTGCTACACACCTGTAGCCCTCATATCAGGGGTATGAGTAGGACTTTTCTCCCAATGAGAGGATAGCCAAGCCAACCGTGGGAATTGCGTGTCAGAAAAGGAGGTCTTGTGAGATTTCCTTGTTTTTGCCACGTAACAGGTTGTGACCCTCAGCTTCTGCCAAGAGAAGCTAGAACTCCCATGAGAAAATTACCCTAACACTCACTTCCTTCTTAGATAACAATAATAATATTACTAATATTTATATAGCGTCTACTATATGCCAGGCACTTTGCTAGCCCTTGACAAATCTTATCTCATTTGATCTCTAAAACAACCCTGGGAGGTAGGTGCTATTATTTTCTCCATTTTACATTTAATGAAACTAAGGCAAACATTAAATGGTTTGCGCATGCTCACAGAGCTAGTAAATGTCTAAGGCTGGATTCCAAGCCCAATGCTTTACCCACTGTGCCACCTAGTTGCCTCAATTAAACTGGAAGATTAAGGTGATGTTGTAGAGATTTAAAGGTTATCAAGATTTTCATAAAGTATTAGATTACGCTGTACTACTCTATTTGTAGAAAAGATGGAGAGACATGGGTTATCTGGTATTACAATTAGGTGGGTATATTTGGAACTAGTTGAATGACCAGAACCAACAAGTAGTCAGTAACGGTTCAGTGTTAATTTGGAGTGGCCTCCAGTGAAGTGCCCCAAGTACATGTGCTTGGGAATTTGTGTTTCAAGAATTTTAATTAATAAATTGAATAGATGAATGCTTATCAAGTCTGTAGTTGACACATAGCTGAGAGGGATAGCTAATATGCTGGCTGACAGAGTCAGGGTCCAAAGTGGTCTTGACAGGTTAGAACATGGGGCAGAATCTAGTGGGATGGAATTTATTAGTGATAGATGCTGTCTTCACTTGAACTAAAAAAAAATCAATTTCATAAGTACAATATGGGGGAGGTATAACCAGATATCAGTTTGTATAAATGAAATCTTGGGGTTCTAGTCAACTACAAATATAAGTTAACAGTTTGATATGGAAGCCAGAAAGAAAATCTCTTATAATCTTAGAATGGATTAAGAAAGACATGGTGTCCAGCACCAGAAGAACAGTATTCTGCCATCATAAGAAGTTCTCTGGAGGACTGTGTTCAGTCCTAAGTGTCATATTTTAGTAAGAGAATTGATGGCCTGGAGAACATGGCATAGTGGATAGAGTACTAGACTTGGAGTCCAAAAGATCTGAGTTTGAATTGTGTTTCAGACCCCTTATTAGCTGTGTGACCTTAACAGGGTGGGAATATGCATTTATTAAGCACCTACTATGTGCCAGGCACTGTGCTAAGCACTTTTCAAAGTTTTCCTCTTTTGATCCTCACAACAACCCTGAGAGGTAGGTACCGTTATTTTCCTAATTTTATAGTTGAGGAAACTGAGGCAAACAGGATTAAGTGACTTGCTAATAAATGGTTGAGATTGGATTTGAGACCAGGACTTCCTTACTCCAGGTCCAGTACTCTATCCACTGCACCACCTCAAGCAAATCACTTAATTTCTAGGGACCTCAGTTTCTTCATCTGTAAAATGAGGAGGCCTATTTTCATATCTTCTAAGGTCCCTTCTAGTGCTAAATCAACAATCCAGAAAAAGGCTAGGATGGTGAAGTGCTTTGAGATCATTTTGAGTGAAGATCAACCACAGTGACTTACAGGTGTTTATCCTGGGGAAGAAAAGATTGAGGGAAGACAGGATACTTGTATTTGAGTATTTTTGACATTTCCAAGAAGGATTCCACTTGTT
This sequence comes from Vombatus ursinus, assembly GCF_900497805.2. Classification (NCBI taxonomy): domain Eukaryota; kingdom Metazoa; phylum Chordata; class Mammalia; order Diprotodontia; family Vombatidae; genus Vombatus; species Vombatus ursinus. Next base: position 6,096,843 of record NW_020949548.1, on the reverse strand, counting down.
TTGCTTGACCTAAGAAGAGAGAACTAGCAATGGGTAAAGAGACAAGTTTAAGCATATTGTAAGAAGTCAATTCCTAACAGTTAGAGTTATCCAAAAGTGGGATGAGCTCCTTTCAAAGGCAGCAAGTTCCTCCTCACTGGAGATGGTTTTAACAAAAAGTGGAATAAACGCTTACTGAATGTGTGGTCAAGAGGAACCTTGTTCATGTATGACTTAGAATAGATGGCTTTTGAGGTCCCTTCCAATTTTGAGATTCTGTGGTGTAATTTAAGTGATGCTGAATGACTTCCTTTACTAATCTAAGTACTCTCTCACAGCCCTATCCTCGTTCCTGAAATTCTCACCATCAGGTTTACACTTTAGGGGTTTCTTACAATGACTAGCACTTATACTCCACTTTATGTTTTCAAATAACTTTGCATACAATGCCTCATTTGATCCTCATAACAATACAGTGAGGTTTGTAATTTGGGTATTGCTGCCCCCATTTTACAGATAAGAAAATCAAAGTTCCGATAGTTTAAGTGATTTGCCTAGATGTCATAGTTAATTGTAGAGAGGCAAGATTTGAATCCAGACCTTTCTAAGTCCAACATTCTTTCCATGGAACCATTCTCCTTTCATCTATCGATATGGGCCTTTAATCAATCAATCAACTAGAGGTGAGGATTAATGAAGAGCAGGTGATCAGGAAGGCATTAATGGTTGAGTTCCTTTCTTTATTGTATTTTTATTGTATTTTTTTCAGTCCTCAAAAATCAGCCCCCTCCCCTAAATTGAGAATGGAAGAAAAACAAAACCCTGGTTATAAAGAAATATAGTCAAATAAAACAAATTCCCATAATGGCCAGGTTAAAAAAAATCTCATTCTTCCTTCTGAATCCTTTATCTCTCTACCAGGAGGTGAAAAGTACATTTTATCATTCATCCATAGGTGCTCTAGAAACATGGTTGGTTAGGCGTTATGCTGATCAGAGTTTCTGATTCTTTCAAAGTTGTTTGTCTTTCCCATATCGTTGTCATTGTATTAATTGTTCTGGTTCTGTTCATTTCACTCTGCATCAGTTCATGTAAGTTTTCCAAGGTTTCTCTGAAACCATACCCATCATCATTTCTATAGCACAATTGTATTCCATCACATTTACATACTGTAATGTGATCAGCCATCCCCAATTGATGGGCATCCCCTCAAATTTTCATTCTTCATCACTTCAAAAAGAACTGTACATACTTTTGTACATTCTTTGTTTCCCACACATAGATGAAAGGTATGAGGCCTCAAGTGTGATATCAGGAGCATGATTTCACTCCACATTGTGTAACTAGACCCCACTGCAACATACTTGTTTTGTTATATTGTGGGGCCACTGAAAGAGACCATGTATCCCATTATCTTTGGTACATAAAGAAAAAGTAAAAATATCACCTGGCATCAAGGACCTTACATTCCAATGGGAGAGGAATCATATATAGAAATAGTTTTATATAAGATGTATACAAAGTAGGTGGAAAGTAGCCTTTCAAGGAGAGGCTGGATCAGCCAGTAAAGGCTTTTATTTAAGGTAAGTCCTGAAGGAAGAGCCAATGATTCTTTGAGCCTTAATGATATTGCTCAGAAAAATTCCTAATCTTTATGACAGGGGCAAAGATAAGAGCTTATAGGAGGGCCATGAAGGTCCAGTGAATATGTTTAGCATAGGAAATGTGTAACAAACTTCAAGGCACTAACCCGAAAGCAAATCCATGACCAATTAAAAGTCTAAAAAACCCAAGGCAGAGATCAAAAAATAGGAAGCAGAGATATCACCTCTTCTCTTCACTAATGAAAATGCCTAGAAGCCAAAAGCAGAGATGGAGAAGTTCAGGGTAGAGAGAAGCATGAAAAAAAAAAGTTCAGCAAATATATTATTCTGCCTCTACCCAAAGACATCATACTATATGACAGCATGCAACCATACTGACCTGGAAGATGTTTCTTTCTCCCCCCACCAGTACTCACATAGAACTGGATGAGTATACATCAGGGGTCCTGAAATGAACATGTCTTGCTTTTTCTAGGACTAGCCAATTGTAGCACATGTGTGCTTGTGAGTATCACCAAATAAAAATTGAATGAATCATATGTGTAAGGGGTGTCATTTCCAAGCTAAGGGGACAACAGTGTCTTGCTACTGAGCTGCTCTTCCAAGTGGGAAGAGCTGATCATCCTATTCACTTGGGCAAGCCTTGATGACTTATTGCTTGCCTGTCATGCGGGAGCTATGAACTAGATTCTTGCTGCTCCAAAAAAAGACTTTTTGGGGGACATGAGATTTAAGAAATATCAATCCCCCAATTCTCACTGTGATTTCACCAACATCCATACCAACATGGCTTCTGTATTGAGGAGAAAAGTTGAAATGACTTTTATTGTGCCATGCCCCTGATGAAGAGTTCCCAGTGGATTCCTATTTCCTTTCAATGAGGTCAACAAACTCAATTCACTTCATGAAACATTTACTAAGTACTTACTTTGGGCAATCCATGGAGAGTATGAATAAAGTTCAGTGAATAAAGCGCAGATACGAATATAAAAAAAACCTGGGCTCGTGTCTTATCTCTAACATACACTAACCATGGACAAGTACCTTGACCTCTCATTAGCCCTCAAAGCAACTCCCAAGACTCAGAGTAAAAAAAGAGCAGGGATGGCTCTATGACACAGTAGGGAGAGACAGGGATTTGGAGGTGGAGCACCTGAGTTCAAATGCCCATCTGTCTCTTAATATCTTGTGACCTTAGGCAAAACACTTAACCTCTTTAAGCCTTAACTTCTTAAATCAGTTAAATGAGTATGTTAGACTAGAGGGTTTCTTTCTTTTTTTTCTTCCTTAATATTTTATTTTTAGTATTTTATTTTTTTAATTTTATTTTATTTACATGTAACCATACATGTAAAAATGATTTTTCATATTCATTGTTTAAAACTTTGAGTTCCAGATTATCTCCCTCCCTCCCTACTCTGCCCTCCTCACTGAGAAGGCAAGCAATTTGATACAGATATACATGTGTAGTAATGCAAAACATTTCTATATTAGTCATGTTGTGAAAAAAAAAAAACAGAGCAAAAAAATCAAGAAAAATAAAGTTAAAAAAAAGTATGCTTCAGTCTGTATTCAGATACCACCAGTTCTTTGTCTGAAGATGGACAGCATTTTTCATTATAAGTACTTCAGAGTTGTCTTGGATCATTGTGTTGAGAGAATAGCTAAGTCATTTATAGATGATCATCTTACCATATTGCTGTTACTTTGCACACAGTACATTTCACTTCGCATCAGCTCTTCTAAGTCTTTCCAAGTTTTTCTGAGAGCATCATGCTCATCATTTCTTACAGCACAATGGTATTTCATCATAATCACATACCACAATTTGTTTAACCATTCCTCAATTGATGGGCATCCTCTCAAATTCTAATTCTTTGCCCCCAGAAAAGAGCTGCTGTAAATATTTTTGCATTTATGTCCTTTTTCTTTTTCTTTTTTATCTCTTTTGGGATACAGACCTAGTAGTGGTATTACTAGGTCAAAGGGTGTACATGGTTTTATAGCCCTTTGGGCACTGTTCCAAATTGCTCTACAGAATGGTTGAATCAAGTCACAACTCCACCAACAATGCAGTAATGTCTCATTTTTCCCACATCCCCTCCATCATTTGTCATTTTCCTTTTCTGTCCTATTAGCCAGTCTAATAGGTATGAGATAGTACTTCAGAATTGTTTTAATTTGCATTTCTTCAATCAATAGTGAGTTAGAGCATTTTTTCATATGGCTATAGATAGCTTTGATTATTTCATCTAAAAACTGATCATATCTTTTGATCAGTTATCAATTGGGGAATGGCTCTTATTTTTATAAATTTGACTCAGTTCTCAATATGTTTGAGAAATGAGACCTTTGTCAGAGAAACTTGCTTCAAATTTTGTTTACAGTTACTATTCCTAACTATATTTCCCTCCATCCTATTTCCCCTCATGTTTATTCTATTCTCTCTCTTCTTTCAACCTGTCTCTCCTCAAAAGTGTTTTGTTACTGACTACCCCCTCCCCCAATCTGCTCTCCTTTCTATCACCCACCCCCTTGTCTTATCCCCTTTCCCTCCTACTTTCCTGTGGACTAAGATTGATTTCTATACCCAATTGAATGTGTATGTTATTCCATCTTTGAGACAATTCTGAGGAAAGTAAGGTTCGCTCATTCCCCATCACCTTCCCCCCTCTTCCCCTCCATTGTAAAAGTTTTTTCTTACCTCTTTTATGTGAGATAATTTACCCCATTCTACCTTTTTCTTTCCCTTTCTCCTAGGACATTCCTCTCACCTCTTAATTTTATTTTTTTTAGGTATCATCCATTCTTATTTTAACACACTTGTGCCCTCTGTCTATAGATACTCCTTCTAACTGCTCTAATAATGAGAAAGGTCTTATAAGTTACAAATACCATCTTCCCATGTAGGAATGTGAACAGTTTAAAACTTATTAAGACCCTTATGATTTCCTTTCCTGTGTATCTTTTTATGCTTCTCTTGAGTATTATATTTGAGAGCCAAATTTTCTATTCAGCTCTGGGCTTTTCATCAAAAATACTTGAAAGTCCTCTATCACATTGAATATCTATTTTTCCCCTGAAGGATTATGCTTAGTTTTACTGGGTAGGTGATTCTTAGTTATAATCCTAGCTCCTTTACTCTCCAGAATATCATATTCCAAGCCCTCTGATCTTTTAATGTAGAAGCTGCTAAATCTTGTCTTATTCTGACTGTGGTTCCATTATACTTGAATTGTTTCTTTCTGGATGCTTGCACTATTTTCCCCTTGAACTGGGAGTTCTAGAATTTGGCTATAGTATTCCTTGGAGTTTTCATTTTGGGATCCCTTTCAGCAGGTGATAAGTGGATTCTTTCAATTTCTCTTTTACCCTTTGGTTCTAGAATATCAGGACTGTTTCCCTTGACAATTTCTTCAGAGATGATATCTAGGCTCTTTTTTTTGATCATGATTTTCAGGTAGTTCAATAATTTTCAAATTATCTTTCCTGGATCTATTTTCCAGGTCAGTTGTTTTTTCAGTGAGATATTTGACATTGTCTTCTATTTTTTTTTCATTCTTTTGGTTTTGTTTTATTGTTTTTTTGATTTCTCATCAAGTCATTAGCTTCCATTTGCTCAATTCTAATTTTGAAAGAATTACTTTCTTCAGTGAGTTTTTGTACCTCCTCTTCCATTTAGCCAATTCTGCTTTTTAAGGCATTTTTCTCCTCATTGGATTTTTTTAAATCTCTTTTACCATTTGGCCTAGTCTGTTTCTTAAGGCATTATTTTCTTTTGTATTTTTTGTCTCCTTTTAGCAAGCTATTGACTCATTTTTCATGATTTTCTGCATTGCTGTCATTTCTCTTCCCAATTTCTCTTTTACCTCTCTTACTTGATTTCAAAATCCCTTTTGAGTTGTTCCATGGCCTGAGACCAATTCATATTTTTCTTGGATGCTTTGAATGTTGGAGCTTTGGCATTGTTATATTCTTCTCAGTGTGTATTTTCATCTTCATCGTCACCATAGTAACTTTCTATGGTCAGAATTTTTTTTCTGTTGTTTACTCATTTTCCCAGCCTATTTTTTTAACTTTTAACTCTTTGTTGAAGTGGAGCTCTGTGTCCAAGGTGGAGGGCACACTGTCCCAAGCTTCAGGGGTTTTGTGCAGCTGTTTTAAGAGATACTTCTGGGTACTTGTAAGTTTTTAGTTCTTCCAAGATGGTATGATCTAAGGAGAAATGTGCTTACTATTTCCTGGCCTGTGCTCTTGTCTATGAGCCACCACAAGCCCTCTTTTCTGCCCTGGAACTGTGATGAGGGTCCCCACTCAATTGCAGCCACAAGCTCTGGTTTGCTAGTGCTCCTCCTTGTCCTGGGACCGTCACCCAGGATCATAACCTGGATCCAATTATGGGCAAAGCAATAGTATTGCTTCGGTGCTAGCAAAGAGACCCCTGTAATCTTCTTCTGACCAGTTGTTTGACCTCCTTACCCTCTGTGGGCTGAGAGCTCCAGAAGCAGCCACTGCTGTTGCTGATTCAGTGGCTTCCAAGGCCTGCTCCGGTTTGCTAGGGCTGGGTTTGTGCTGTCACAGCCTGCACTGAATTGTGCTCCACTCTGCCCAGGTGTGACAGACCTTTCCTGCGACCTTCTAAGTTGTCTTTCTCTGGAAAATTATTTCACACTGTCTTTTTGTGGGTTCTACTGCTCTAGGAACTGTTTTATGGCATTATTTAAAGGTGTTCAGAGGGGTTTTGGAGAGAGATCAGGCAAATCACTGCCTTTTCTCTGCCATCTTGGCTCTGCTCCCAGACTAGAGGGTTTCTAAAGTTGCTTCTGTCTCTAAATAATTGATCTGCCTTATTAGAAGGTTTCTAAATCATAGGTTACCTACAGTAATAAAATCACAGGTTTGAAGAAAAAAAATAATCTGCAATAAAGAATCTTGGAGGTCTTCTAATCCAAACTCCTTGTTTTATAGGTGAGGAGATTGAAGCCTAGAAGAATTAAGGCCTTCCCAAAATCACAAACAGAATCAGAAGCAGAGCTATGATTGGTACCCACCTTCTCTTACTCCATTCTAGCTCTTTCTACTACCCCACACTCGTTCCAGTATAGGAATACAAAAGACAAAAACAAGCCAGGTTCTACCCTCAAGGAGCTTACATTCCACTAGGAGAGAAGAGAAGTAGAAAGGGGAAGCACTATGCATACAAATAATACAAAGTAAATTAGGGAGGAGGAGAGCCCCAACAGCTGGAGGTATCTAGAATGACATCTCAGGAGAAAGTTTTTGTTTGGGACTTCTGCTTCTGGGAGCCAAGATGGTGGAGTAAAACGGTAGTCGCTCTCACCTTCCCGTATCAACCTCTGAAAACCCAGAAAATATCACCCCAGAAAAAACCCTGGAACAGCTGAACCAGAAGAAAGATGGGGAGCAGCAGTGCTATAGCCCAGCAAATGGGTCTCCCAGTGCCTCAGCAAAAATAAGGGAAGCAGAACTACAAAGGGCTCCAGGCGGATAAGCACCCTGCAGCATTCGTCTGAAAGGAGCTGAAGAAAGCAACCTAGAGGTGCCAAAAAGTTCCAGCCTTTTTGATTCCAGCCCAACACCAGGTAAGCTGTCAGAACCCTATAGTCTCCAACTACCAACCAGGAGGAGATCCCGAAGCCTAGGTGGTCAAGCAGGCAAACACCAACAGCTATACCTCCGAGTGCCTCAGTGAGGGCAGGGGAAGTGGTGGAAACCAGCTCAGAAAATCACCAGGTGCCTCAGCATTCTATAGGAAAGGAGTCTCCCAGTGCCTCAAAAGAACTAAGGGAGGCAGCACTGCAAGGGGCCCCAGGCAGATAAGCACCCTGCAGCATTAGTCTGAAAGGAGCTGAAGAAAGCAACCTAGAGGTGCCCGAAAGTTCCACCCTTGCTGATTCCAGCCCAACACCAGGTAAGCTGCCAGAACCCTACAGCCTCCAATTGTCAACAGAAGAGGCCCCAATACACAAAGCCAGTGACCAAGACCTAGGCTCCCAACACAAGAGGCTTGGGTCAGTGCCCTCTGCTCCCCAGCAGGAGAGCTTAATCTCTTTAAAGGCCAGGGAATAAAGATACACCATGAGTAAAAAGAAACGTATGATAGATTCATATTATGGGAAGAGTGAAGATCAAGACAGAAATTCTGAAGAGGACAACATTGTCATCAAACCCACATCTGCGACATCAAAAAGGAATATGAACTGGTCTGAACCCCAAAAAGCCTTCTTAGAAGAGCTTAAGAAGGATTTTAAAAGTCAAATGAGAGAGGTAGAGGAGTCCTTTAAAAGTACAATTGGCCAATTGGAAAAAAAGTACACAGAAGAAAACAAGTCCCTAAAACACACAATTGGCCAATTGGGAAAAAATTACAATGAAGAAAATAAATCCCTTAAAAAAACAATTGACCAATTGGAGAAGAAAGTACAAAATCTAACAGAAAAAAAATGTTAAAAATTAGAATTGAACAAATGGAAAGTAATGACTCTGGGAGAGAGCAAGAATCAGTCAAACAGAAACAAAAAAATGAAAAAATAGATGAAAACGTAAAATACCTCATGGGTAAAATAGCTGACCCAGAAAATCGATCCAGGAGAGACAATTTAAAAATTATAGGCCTACCTGAAAGTCATGATGAAAAAAAAGAGCCTGGACAATATCCTTCAGGAAATCATAAAGGAAAACTGCCCTGAAGTCCTAGAACCTAAAGGTAAAATAACTATGGAAAGAATCCGCCGCTCCCCGCCTAAAAGAGATCCCAAATTGAAAACGCCAAGGAATATAATAGATAAATTCCAAAATTACCAGATTAAAGAGAAATTACTGCAAGCAGCCAGAAAGAAACAATTTAAATATCATGGAACCACAGTCAGGATTACACAGGACCTTACAGCCTCTACATTAAAAGACCATAGGGCATGGAACATGATATTCCGTAAGGCAAAGGAGCTTGGATGTAGCCAAGGATTAACTACGCAGCAAAAATGAGCATGATTTTTCAGAGAAGGAGATGGATATTCAATGAAATAGGGGACTTCCAAATGTTCCTGATAAGAAGACCAGAGCTCAGCAAAAAATTTGATCTTCAAGTACAAGATTCAAGAGAGACATAGAAAGGTAAATGGGACAGAAAGATACAGTATGTTGTTAATAAGGGCAAAATGTTTGCATCCCTATGGGGGAAGATGACACTTGCAACTCTTGAGAACTGTATTGTTATTATACCATGTTAAAGAAGTATACATAAAGGGGGTGGATATAAGTTGACTTTGATGTAATGATAAAAAAAATTTAATCAAGTGGGTTAAATGGATCCAAGTAAGTGGATTAGTCTGAGCTAAGAAAATGTACTGAGAAAGGTGGAGGCAGACAAGGGGAAATTACATTACAGAAAAAGACACAAAAACCTATTAGAGCAGAGGTAAAGAAGGGAGGGGATGAGTATTGCTTAAACCTTACTCTCATCAGATTTGGCTCAAGAAGGGAATAACATGATCAGTTAGGTATAGAAATCTAACTTTCACTATAGGTAGTAGGAGAGGAAAGGGGAAAGAAAAGGGAGGGGGGATAGAAGGGAGGAAAGAAGCAGTAAGGGTAAAGGGGAAGAAAAGGGAAAGGGATAATAGAAGGGAGGTGGGCCCGAAGGAGGCACTGGTCAAAAGCAAAACACTAGTGAGGGAGAGAAAGGAGAAAGGAGAAAGAAAAGCATAAACAGGGGGGAAAAAAGGATGGAGAAAAAGACATAGATAGTAATCATGACTGTAAATGTGAATGGGATGAACTCTCCCATAAAATGGAAGCATGTAGCAGATTGAATTAAAAACCATAATCCTACGATATGTTGTTCACAGGAAACACATTTGAAAAAGAGTGACACATACAGTGTAAAGGTAAAAGACTGGAGCAAAATATATTATGCTTCAACTGAAGTACAAAAAGCAGGGGTAGCAATCCTGATCTCAGACAAAGCAAAAGCAAAAATAGATCTTATTAAAAGAGATAAGGAAGGAAATTACATCCTGCTAAAAAGCACCATAGACAATGAATTAATATCATTACTAAATATATATGCACCAAATGGTATAGCATCCAAATTCTTAGAGGAGAAGTTCAGGGAGTTACAGGAAGAAACAGACAGGCAAAACTATACTAGTGGGGGACCTCAGCCTCACCCTCTCTGAACTAGATAAATCTAACCACAAAATAAACAAGAAAGAAGTTAAAGAGGTGAATAGAACATTAGAAAAGTTAGGTATGATAGACCTGTGGAGAAAACTGAATGGAGAGAGAAAGGAATATACTTTTTTCTCAGTGGTACATGGCACATACACAAAAACTGACCATGTACTAGGGCATAAAAACCTCACAATAGAATGGCATCTCAGAAAAGAGGATACCTGAGCTGAGCCTTGAAGGAAGACAAGAATTCTGAACACCAGAGGTAAGGAGGGAGAGCATTCCAGGCATGGTCCTTGACCTGTAAGATGAATGCATAGAGCTGGAGTTGAAGTGTAGAGTCAGGGTAACAACAAATAATTCTCTCTCAGTTTTTTCAAGGAACTTTATTTCCCATTGCTCCCCAGCACAAATCTTCTATGCCGGCAATGATGGCTTTGTACTTGACACAAGAAACATCTATGCACCTGCTTATATTGATATGCTATCATGTAATGAAAAGGGTCGGGGCAGTTAGGTGGCTCAGTGGATAGAGTGCCGAAGATCTGAGTTTGAATCTGGCCTCAGACACTTACTAGATATGTGGCTCTGGGCAAATCACTTAAACCTGTTTGCCTCGGTTTCCTCATCTATAAAATGAGCTAGGGAAGAAAATGACAAACCACTGCAGCATCTTTGCCAAGAAAATCCCAAATGGGGTCACGAAGAGTCGAACATGACTGAAAAATGACGGAACAAAAAATGAAAAGGATATGGGTTTAGAAATCAGGAGACCTAGGTGCAAGTCCTGGTACAGTCAGTTATTTTCTGTGCTTAGGACAGTGCCTCCAGTATTTAGCGCAGTGCCTTGCACATAGTAGGCACTTAATAAGTGTCTATTGATTGAGTCACTGAATGATCTATGGGATCATGGATAAGCCATATAATCATTTGGAGCCTCTCATTCCCTATCTGTAAGATGGCAATAATAATAATTTAATTTTCATTATATTCTACTTTGGTGAACTCTGCATTAATGTCACAATCTGGCTTTCTGATTGTTATTTGTTGTAAGGAGCAAATTAGATATTACGGATAAAACACTTTAAAACTGTACCTTCAAGTGCTGATCTGAACTATTTTATTGTTTCCCTGAGCTGCAGTTTCCTCCTGCACCCTTCCTTCATTTATTTATTCCAAGGCTATCTAGATATTCCCTTTCATGACTTCCTACAGTACATTAACTCCATCTATATGGGTCATTCATGCCTTGGTAATACATCGCCTTGTTTCTCATACTCTTGCTTCCTATGCCTTGGTCCTGTCTCCCTTCAAGGCAGAGACCATTGTTCATACTTTTTTCTGTGTCCCCTAGAGTACCTGGAATAGGCCTGAGCATGTGGCAGGCACTCGATAAATACTTAATGATTGATAAAAGAGCAAATCTCAAGGCAGCCAAAAGGCAGCTCTGTAAAGGAAGCAACGCTGGCTTCATGATTTCAGCATAAAAGATGTCGAGTTCAGAGCCAGAAGAATAGGTTTCAAATCCTGCCTCTTCCACTTACTACCTAGGTGATAACAGGCAAGGCATTTTAAAAATCCTCTATATAAGAAGGCTGGGCTAGATGGCGTCTCATAGTTCCTTCTAGCTTAAAATCTATGATCCTATGATGAGGGCCTGAAGCAAACAATGTGAAGGGCCACAAGCTGAAACATTCTGTCCGTACAAAAGACTAAATGTCACTAAAACGCCAACTCGGAGTAAGATTTTGTGGGGTTAAGGGGGAGTCAACAAATCAGGATGAACGGACGCCCTGTGGACAAGCTGCTTAGGACCACTAACCCTTCAGTCTCTTGAACCTCTTGATGGATTATCATGTCTGATCCTTTCATCCTCTGGCCACCATCCAATAAATGGAAGCCAGGATTTAGTTAAACAAACAGTAGGAATTCTTTGAGAGATGTGCCAGCTGCGACAGATAAGAATTGATGGCCGTATCATCAGTTGGGACCTAGCAGACACACTGAGGATGGCACTTTGTATCTCACAAATTAACCAGCAATTGTGCTAGGAATGCCCAACATAACTGAAAGCAGATTCATTTACACCCATTTCCTAAACCATTTATTGCAGTATCTGATGCCATACAACTTACTACCCAGTATGGCATCTGCTTCAGGAAAGCAGAGAAATAAAACTGATGACAATAACAAAAAAGTACCCCCATTTGTGGAGGCACACTACAGTTTTTTTTTCCGTATCTGCCATATTTCTAAATACCTATTCTGTCTGGTAACACACTATAAAGAGCAATTATGAGAACTTGGGATATTTACGTGGACATTGAAAGTCATGTTGGGAACTGACATTGGGTAGATGATCATAGCCGCAATTGAAGGAGCTGGATATGCACCTGCCTGAGGGCTCATACCTTTGTATGTATTTAGTATAGTACTTCCCCACTGTTCAGTACTCGGCAATGTCCCTGACAGATAGATGGTTATTCAACCTCTGCTTGAACACATCCAATAATGGGGAACTTCAAGCCTTACATAACAACTTTTTCTGTTTCATGTTAGCTCTAATTGTTAAAAAAAAAAAAAATTCCTCTTTAACTGAGCCCAAGGCTCAGTAATATGCACTCATTTATGGAGTGCATATTTTGTGATCTGTCCCTTTCAGAGATATAAACACTTCCTTTTCAAGAATGGCTAAAGGACATGCTGAATGAAATGAGCAAAACCAGGAGTATGAAAGTGAGCTAGCATTTACAAAGTGCTCTAAGGATTGCAGTCTGATCTTCACAACAACCCTGTGAGGTACATGCTATTATTTTTCTTCCCTTTTTGTAGATGAGGAAACTGAGGCTGAAAGGGGTTAAGTGACATTCCCAGGCTACACAGCTAGTAAGGGATTGAGGAAGGATTCAAATTCAGGCCTTCCTGACTCCAAGTCCAGTACTCTATTCCATCCACCACCCAGCTGCCTGAGGAAAAGATAACAATTTCAGAAGACTTAAGAACTCTAATCAATGAAATGCCCAATGAGGATGCTGCCTGAGGACCTATGATGAAACATGCTGGGCACCTCCTAACAGAGAAGCCATGGCTGGGGATGGTTTAACTGGATTATGGAATAGGTCTCATTAAGAGGAGGGAAGAAAAGAGGAGAGAAACTCATATGTGTAAGTATGTTAGAAAAATAAAGAAACCTGTACATGTAAGGAAAATGGGGATTTAAAAAAATGGAAATAGGAAATACCATGATACCATCCATCTCTCCATTTTTTCCTCCATCTCTCTGTCTCTTTCATCTTCAGCTTCTTCCTACCTACTGTTTGCCTCCCAACATGCACTAAACTCTCCATCTTTAAAAATCAAAAATTCTCATCATATTTTACTATCCCCCATATGAAAGAATTGACTATGTTCAGTGCCTTCCCTTCCTCTTCTCTCACTATCTCCTAAACCCTCTGCAATCTGGCTTGGGCATTAAGGGATAAAGGTGATATTTCAAGGGAAATAATAACTATATTTATAGGACACTTCAAAGTTTAGAAAATACTTTCCTCATTGGGACCCTATCAAATAGTAACTGCAAGTATGATTATCCCCATTTTATACATGAGGAAACTGAGACTCAGAAAAGTAAAGTGACTTGCCAAAGGTCACCCAGATAGTATGAGTCAGAACCTGAGTTTTTATTCAGATTTTGCTAACTCCAAGCCCAATAATCCTTCCACTGTATCAGATTGGCTCTAAAACCTTTCATTTGAAAAGATTAAATCTGTGTGAAATATATGTATTCCCTGCCCCAAGGCCATTGGCAAGGAACTCTCTCCTTATTGGTGGAGATGAATGCCCTGCCCTGAATGAGGAGCAGGGCAGAGTTGGCAAGAGAAAGGAGAGTTCTAGCCTTTTCCAATCCCCTTTGTGTCTTCCTTTGAGGGTCTCTCTAAGCAAGAGTCTTCTTTGAGTGTCAAGTCCCTTTTGGTGCTCCTGGCTGCCAGCTTTGAAAGAGAAAATGGAAGAGGACAATCCCACTTCAGGTGGTTGAAGGAAAAAGACTCTGGGAAGACATGAGAGGAGCCGGCAATCTCCATCATGCCCCTATTCCAAGCTTACTACACCAGAGACTTCAGGGAGTTTCTCCTTGAGTGAGAGATCAAGGACCCTCTCTCTTGGTTGAACTGAGTTATCTGACTCCCAAAGGGAGAGCTCCTTCACTTTGTATTATCCAGTATATATTTTCCTACGTATACCTTCTCTGTTTTTGGTTTTGCTATAATTTAGATAAATGGGTTGCTTTGCTATTTGCCCTGTGTGTTCACTGTGGAAGTGGTCTAAGGTAGGAAAGGAATCAAGCCTTGGATACAAAGCTTGATGTACTCCTCTCCCCCCCCCAAATGACTAAGTGATCAAAAGTTAGCTAGAATCCAATTATATCCCCTAGTCTGATACTATTTAAGGGAGTAAACAGATACACTTCTTACCTGATAGCCCCTTTCTCTGAGGAGAACAGAGAAGTAGCCGCTGGCCCCAACTTCCTGCTTCCCCTCTTAGCAAGAAGAGTGGAGGGAGAAGAGGTTAATGATGTCTGTTCTGCCTCCCTTCAAACCACACAGCAGACCCTTGCCACACGTGGGCCTCTCTACTCATTTAGGTACCACTCTATTGTGACATATATACTAAAGGATTCAGCTTTTCTTTCCAAAAAGTGGATACTGGCAGTCTATTGTCTATCCAAAGCTAGTTAGGTCAGGGATGCAAGTAAGCTCCTGCGTGTGTGTATGAGATGATGAGAGACACTCTACCATCAATACCCTGCCTGGTACATTCACTATGCCACATGGCACTGATTTTCCAAGGCCTGAATCCTAGAATGGAATTGTGTTGAGCTGTGTGCCTTCTTTAACTGGGCCAATGTAGTCTCCTTACGGTAGTACTCTTTCACATTGACACATTCCATTATTCAGAAGACAAGTCCCCTTGTAATGTTCCTCTTCTTCACTATGCTTCAAAGTGTCCCCACCCCAATTTCTCTGGAATTTGAGTCTGGATTCTTTCAATAGTTCTTATATAAGTCCCCAGGGAGCTCCTCCCAGAAAAATCCCAAAATTCTCCTCTCTGTCTTCATCTACCCTGACCTTTTGTCAACATTACCTATGATGCCTTTTCTCATTAAAATTTTATCCATTTCTTTCCTATTTTGTCTTATGATGTTGGGAATGTCAAGACAATGTACTTAGGACTGGGTCTAGTATAAACTCTGGCCTGGGAACTGCTACGATTTATTTTCTCATTCTCACTGAGTCTAATGGAATTTTGAAAGATCTCTGCCCATCTCTCAAATTTTCCATTTCATGGTGGAAAGGGTATTGAACTAAGATTTAGGAGCTTTAGGTCTAATCTCAGCTCAGTTGCTTACAAGTTATGTTACAATGGATAGGTCTGAAATGAAATGATCTTTCCCTTCCCCATGAAAATTGTATATGATCGTATTAAGGTGGCCATAGGGTTGAATGAGTGAATAAGGTAGCTTTGGTCAAGAACCAGCTTGGAATGAAGGGGTCTCATTATGTTACTGGTGACTTGAGGGAACCTCTGAGAAATATTCAGTTCCTTCCTGAACCTTTGATTGGCAGGGAATTTAGCAAGAATTTTAGTATTAATACTTGATCATCTGGGAACTGGAATGGAATAGAAAAGGAAAGAGGAGGTAGGATGAAAATGACTACAATGAAGATGAGTTATAGCTGCGTCAAAGATAAAGAGAAGGTTGAATCCTGAGACAATGTGGCTGACTTAAAAATGTACCATGTTGAAAACCTGAGTTCAAATCCAGCCTCAGACACATAATACTCATTAGCTGTGAGTCTCTGGGCAAGTCACCAAATAAAAAAAAAAAGAAAAAAAATGTACCATGTGCACTGTAATGTACACATGTAATAAGGTGGGGAGGTGTCCTTGAATTCTGGTAGGGATATAAGGGAAGAAGGATTTGGGGAGATAGTCGGAAGGATGGTGCAGGAAGGGAGGAAAGGAAGAAGGGAAGGAATAACTATGCATATAATACCTACTCTATTCCAGGCACTCTGCTAAGTCTTCACAAATATTATCTCATTTGATCTCCACAACTTTGGGTGGTAGGTGCTACTACAATTCCCACTTTAGTGTGGAAGAGATAGGCATACAGAGGCTGTATGACTTACACATATAGCTAGTGAGTAGCTAAGGTTAGATTTTGAACTCAGATCTTCCTGACTCTAGGCCCAGAGCTTTATTCATTGTACCACTAGCTGACTCAGGATTCCCTCCAGGAATGGACTGGAACTCACAGGGAACATGGGTCTAAAAGACCCTCTGGGGAACTAAGTTGGGTTGTGAGTATACAGTAATTGTGTTTCTATGACCTAGACAAGTGACATCATACAACAAAGTTTTTTGGATACATCTTTAAAAGTTTTAAATTCTCCATTGCCCTGCAACAACAATCCAAAGTGGGTGATGGTAAAGGAAGGTCACATATGCAATGTGGGTTTGTGGCTAATAGGTTACTACTGCAATATATCTGTGATACCTGTGGTATATCCATGCAAAGGGCGATAAGACAATATAAGACGTGACTCATCAGACAGAACTATGGTAATGTTTGAAGTAAATAGCGCTCACCACAAGGCTGAGACAAGTGTGAAATGGTGGATTTGCTAATCTATTGTTACTGTAGTCTGCTTTTGCCAATGTAGAGTCCTCAGAGTGCTTAAGAAAAAATCAGTGCCCAGGGGACTCGTGGAAAGAGTGAAAATGGCAGGAGGGATTTGGAACAGAGTTCAATAAGAATTTGGAGGAAACAGATGGGGTTATTGGGGGAGGGTCGTGGGTTTGTAACACTCTAGAGGCAATATGGTTGATATTAATAGGAAAATGTATAAATGCAAGGTAAATAAGAAGGGTTAGTTGGTCTAAGAAGTTTTTTTAGTCCCCTAGAACAACTAGGTTAGGGATAATTTAAGATGAAATTTCTATGTTCATTAGCCCCTAGGTGGGGCTAATACTGCACTCAGCATTAGGGTGTCAAAGGTTCAAATCCTGCCTATAAAAATTCCTACAGGAGTGACTAAAAATGTCATCATTGACTCTTCTTATCTCTCATCCCCCATATCCAATCCATCACCAAGGCCTACCAAATTCACCTCTGCAACATCTTTCAAATATGCCGCCTTCTCTCCTCTGACATTTGCTCCATTCTAGTACAGGCCCTCATCACTTCACACTTGGACTATTGAAATAGCCTGCTGGGGGGGTCTGTCTGCTTCAAGTCTCTCCCCACTCCAATCTATCCTCCATTCAGGCACCAAAGTGATTCTCCGAAAGCACAGGTCTGTTCATATCACTTCCTGCTCAGTAAAAACCATAACTCCTTATCACCTCCATGGTCAAATACAAAATCCTCTATATGGCATTTCAAAGCCCTTCCTAAAGCCTACCACACACAGCAGTTGTGAAGATAAGATGGTGAAACACATGTAAAGTGTTTTGCAAACTTAAAATGCTATACAAATGTAAATATTATTTTATTATTATTATTATAATCATCTCTCTAATGTCTTCCTTTCTGGTTATTCTTTAAGCATTGGCATTCTATCTCAACAAGGAAAAGAAGGAAAAGGAAGAGAAGGGGAGGGGAGGGAAAGAAGGAAGGAAGGGAAAAAAAGAAAATCTCTGCTTACATATTTTATATATTGTGGAGGAATCTGCACATATTGAAATATATGTATATACATATATATAAATTATACAGAATAGATGAAAAATTATAATAGCTAGCATTTTAAGTTTTGGAAAGAGCTTTACATACATTAGCTCATTTGATCTTCACAACAGCTCTGTGAAGTTGTGCTATTATTATCTTCATTTTACAAATTACTAAATTTAAGCTAAGAGAGCTTAAATGATTTGCCTGGTGTCATATAGCTAGTAAGTGTCTGAGGTAGGATTCAAACCTAGGACTTCCAGACTCCAAGTCCAGTACTTTGTGCACCAAAGGGTAATTAGGTCTCTTTTGGCCCTTAGGAATGGCCTTGTGCTCCTAGATGTCAATAGCTCTCAGGAATTCCATTATCATCTCTATGCAGGTAACTCTCAGATCAATATATTCTGCTCTAATCAGGCCTTCACCATCTGGATAGCCCATAGGCATCTAAAACCCAAAATGTTCAAGACTTCCAGAAGGTTATCATCTTCCCTAAATCTATTCCTCCTCCAAACATCCCTACTTTGTTGATGGTGCCCCTCTCCATCTAGTCACCTAGGTTTAAAACATCAAAGTCATCTGTATCTCTTTCATCTCCCCAACATCCCTTATACAATCATTTGCAAAATGCTGTAAATTCTATTTCCATAGCTCTTGATATCATTACTTCCCATATTCTAAATGAAACATATAGCAAAAATTGAATGCAATTACTTATGTTTTCATGTTATTTTCTTATCTCTTTCTCATTCCATAACTGCACTAATCTCATATAGTTAGTTCCTATACTGTACATTGTTTTCTCTGAATTTAGCAAACATATTTCCATCAAAAGGAATAGTACGGTAAATTTATTTGAGTGGTCTTCATCACTTCCTCCACTATCTTTCTGTTTTGCAATATTCTGAGAAGGGAGTTGGTGATCTGGCCACACCACAGGCTTCCTCAAACTTTGTTTGAGGAAATCTTCTCTGCTTAGGGAAATATTAATTATTAAGTTATTAAAAAGCTCTGTTTACACATAGGATTTACTTTCCTTTCAAATGTAGAATTTGGGTCTTTCTACATTTAAGGTAAGTCAACCAGGACCAGGTAGATGTTGGAGTTCTAGTTCCTGTTTTCTACTAAAAAAAAAAGTCCCAGTCAGGTTAGAAGTGTTTGTCATCTGTGAGTCCAGAGAGCCATAGGGTCAAAGATAATAGATTTAGAGCTGGAAAAGGAGCTTAGGGGCCACCGGTCCAACCTTCTTATTTTACAGATGAAGAGATTTAGGAAGGATATATGGGAGACGATGGTGAGAAGTAGCAGGAACAGGTCAGAGCAATGATTTCAGATAAGGCTTCTTATATCCACATCCCAGCCAATTACAGCAGCTGGCCATGCCCACAATTTAACCCTTTTTTATGAAAAGATTTTGAAATACTGGAGTGCTTATCCCATTTAAAACCAAGTTCATCCTATTTAATGAAGAATGGTAATTCTGCTTGCTATTTCAAAATTAAATACAGACAGACAGACAGATAGATAGATAGATAGATAGATAGATAGATAGATAGATAGATGGATAGATGGATGGATGGATGAATGGATGTGCATAGGGAATGGTGTTTATTTGTTTTTTCCTCAAAATATGTTGAGGAATCAGACTGTGCATACCCTTTGATCCAGTAATACCACTACTAGGTCTATATCCCAAAGATATTATAAAAACGGGAAAAGGACCTACATGTACAAAAATATTTTTAGCAGCTACTTTTGTGGTGGCAAAGAATTGGAAATTGAGGGAATCCCCATCAATTGGGGAATGGCATATGCCACAAGTTGTGGTATATGATTGTGATGGAATACTATTGTGCTATAAGAAAGGATGAGCGGGCAGATTTGAGAAAAACTTGAAAAGACTTACATGAACTGACAATGAGTGAAGCGAGCAGAACCAGGAGAACATTATACCCAGTAACAGCAACATTGTGTGATGATCAACTATGATTGACTTAGCTCTTCTCAGCAATACGGTGATCCAAGACAATTCCAAAAGACTTATGATAGAAAATACTATCCCACACAGAGAAAGAACTATGGAGTGTGAATACAGATTAAGAAAAAATGCTATTTTCACTTTTTTTGGTTTTTTGCGGCTTTTCCCTTTTTTTCTGTTTCTTCTTCCACAACTTGACTAATGTGGAAATAAATTTAAAAAGAAAAATAAATTCCTAAGTGTCAAAAAACATGTTGGGAGAAGGATACACTATAGGAAAATATGTAAGTAAAAGCTTTGTTATAATTTTTAAAAACAGTCTTTCATCTTCAACGTTATTTCTAAGAGGAACTAAAACAAGCAAGACAGGATACAAATTTTCCATTCAAGTGGCATCCAGTTGCTGATTGTTTCTCTCAAGGCAGACTTTCACTAATCAGGCAGAGTTTGAAAATAAAACATATAAATATCACTTGGAGCGCTGGACACATGATGAGTTCAGAACATGAAATAGGGACCCATAGCACAGCAGGAGAAAACATTGTTCTTTTCTGGGCAAATGCCCTTCTGCAAAAACCCTGAGCCTGATTAAAGCATTTTGCCAGTTAAAAGACAGGGAAGATAGATGGCATTGGTGGCTGGAGATACGGACAACTCATCAGAGCTGTCACTGTATTTAGCTGGATGAATTAAGCCAATAGAGGAAAACCTAACATCATTGTTCACTCTGATTTGACTTATTTATCTAGAGGGAATAAACAGAAAACAAAGCACAGCACCCTTTGGATTTAAGGCTTCAATATAAACAGAGTATTTTTAAATGCTATTTTATGGCACCCTGTTTTAGAAGGCTGTGGCTTGCCTGTAAATAATCATATTTTCTTCACTTGTATATCATGTTACAGTTTTTAAACTACCTTTTTATCTATTAAATCATTTGATTCTCCCAACCCCCATCCCCAGAAGATGTATAAGGCAGATGCTATTGTGTCTATTTCAGAGATAAGGAAATAGAAACCCAGAGAGAATGTTATTTTTCCAAGGTAACTCAGCAAATAAAGTTCAGAACTGAGACCAGAACTCAAGACTTGTGACTTAGAGTAATTCCTGTGTTCCTTCCAGTTGCAGGGGCTGTAGGCATACTGTGGTCAGTATAAATGGAAATTAGCAAGTTACATGCTAGACCGTGAAAAAATAAACCTTTATATTTTTTCTGAATTCCCAATTCAGTGGTTTCCCTTTAGAGTCGATAAGCCTTTAGGGAGAGAGCATCTGTGTCATCAAGAGATGAGGCACCTGGGTCATGAGTATGGGAGACCTTCAACATGGCATGTAAGAAAAGTTAAGAACTGCACTGAGATATGATATCATTACAGGGGCTAGAACAGGACTAGAGTGGTCATGCCAGAGGGGCTGTACCTTGGAGATTTGTAAGGTCTTAGAGCACTTTACCAATGGAATCAAAGGCCATATTCCTCCCTGATGAGAAAACTTCCTTTGATTAGCTATGGATTTTATATTCTCTGGCAAATGAGTTCATTTTTCATGCCACAGTTCCTCAGCTACATAGGTGAGTACCATGAAGCAACCCTACACACTGACTAGGAGAATATCTAAATGAAAACTTGAAAAGCCACTTTGGAAAGGTTGCCACTTCCTCTTGTAGACCATGAAGGGAATCAGATAGTAGCATAACAGCAGATTGAGATGGTTTTTAACATCCAGGTAATAATAATAAGAAAAAGCATGGAATGGAGGGTGAGGGAAAGAGTATATTTGAAATATCTTAGGTAAAAGTCTTATATCCCAAATATATAAGGAATTGACACAAATATTTTAGAATGATAGCCATTTCCCAATAGGTCAGAGGAGAAAAACCAGTCATTTTCAAAAGAAGATATACAAACTATCAATAACCATAAGAAAGAATGCGCCAAATCACTGAAAAGAGAAATATAAATTAAAATGATTTTCAGGTTTCTCCTCATACTCATCAAACTAATAAAGGTGATAAATGATGGTATTAGATAACATTGAACGGCCTTGGTGACACAGAAACGCTAAAACATTGTTGATGAAGCTGAGATATCATATAACCCTCCCACAAAACAATTTGGAACCATGTGGAAAAGTCACTAAACTGGGGAAACCCTAACTATCACTATTCAACATATACACAAAGTAAGTCAAAGACAGGATCTAATGTCCCATATATACAAAAATATTCATCATAGCACTTCGTTGTTTTTTGTTTCATTTTTATTCTGAATTTATGAACACACATAAAAAATAATATTTCTATATGCAGAGGGAAGAGGAAAAGAGGATCATATGAAAAACAAATCTCTACTACTATGAATAGTTTGCTTTTTTAAAAAGCATATAATAAAATCAACATGTTATTTTCAAAGTTGTCCTATTGTCTTTCCTTCTGAACTTCCCTGTGTTTATTCTTTTATGATTTAATTACCCTTTTTGTCCTTTTCTTATTTTTGGCAATATCATCACTAGTTCCCCTCTCCTTTCTCAGATCCCACTTTCTCAAATCTCAAATAAAGAAAAACACACCCTATGTCAAATCTGCATAGTCGAGAAAAACAAAGACACATATTTGCCATGTCTAACAATGTATATGTCATTCTGCACTCTGATTCCACCATCTATCTAACAGAAATGGGGTAGCAAGCTCTATCATCAGGCCTCTAGAACTATTGCTGGTCAATAAATTGATTAGCATCCATAAGTCTTTCAAAGCTGTTTGTTCTTTACAATGTTATTGTTACTGTGGAAATTATTCTACTGGTTCTGCTTTTTTTGCTATGAATCAGTTCATACAAATCCTTTCCAGAATTACCTGAAATAATTTCTTTCATAAGTTCTAATGGAAAAATAATACTCCATTACTCTCATATACCTTAATTTATTTGGCTATCTTCCAATTACTATAACAAAAAGAACTGCTATAAATATTTCAGTATGTATATCTTTTTCTTCTTTATTTGATCATATGGGACAATTTGTCTGGTAGCATTACCATTGACTAAAAGGGTACATAGGGTTTAGTGCCTTAGAGGACATAGTTTCAAAATGCTTTCCAGAATGGCTATCTAGACCAATCCACAGCCTCATTTGTGATGCAGCAAGATGTCGGTCTGCCTGCAGTCTCTCCATCAATTCCCCATTTTCATTTTTTGTCATCTTTGACAATCTAACAGGTTTGAGATGTAATCTCAGAGTTATTTTTAAAGTGCATTTTTCTAATTATATGAAGCATTTTATTTCATATGGAACTTCATAGCTTGGAGTTCATTTTTTTTTTCCTTTGGGAACTTCCTATTCATACATTTTAATCATTTCTCCAAGGTAGAATTCTTAACTATTTAAATCAGTTCCTTATATATCTTGAATATCATACCTTTATCAGTAAAACTTGCTATAAAGATTTTTCCCAGTTAATTGATTCCTTTCTAAATGTAATTGCTTTGATTTTGCATGGGCAAATTCTTTTCAGTTTTATGTTATCAAAATTTTCCATTTCTGTCTTCCATGACCCTCTTTGTCTTTTACCCGTCCATGAACTTTTTTCCTATACATAGCTGAGAAAAGTATCCTCCTCTGTCTTTCTCTAATTTGGTTAGGATATGAGCTTTTATACTCATCATGTATCCATTTGGGGCTTCTTGTTGGGGCATAGTATGAGATCTTGATCTTAGCTTATTTCTAGCAGACTGCTTTTAAGTTTTCCAAGTAGTTTTTATTGAATAGTGAGTCCTTAGCCCTGGAATTGCTGTTGCTGGGTTTATCAAATACTATGTTAATACGTTGATTCATAGAAACACTTTTGTTAGAAAAAAATTTGAAATACAATTGTCACTCACCATCTAGGGAATGGCTATACGAATCATGGTTTAAAAATGTAATAGTATATTATAAAATATTATAAAAAGCAAACGGCCTACTCCATTGCCTGACCATGACATGGAGATGACCATATCTTCTGGAAGGCTATGCCAGATGTGCATAAGCTGTGGTAGGTTTGGCCATTCTGAAAAGGTTTAAATATGAACCCTGGAAAAGAACAAATCTATTTTCTGAGGACCAGCTTAGCTATTCACAGGGAAACATATCACCAGTACCTTGATGCCTTGGTGAGAAATATTTTTGACCATGGCAACCCAAGATATAAGGGGAAAGATTAATTGGTTTAGGGGCAGCTAGGTGGCGCAGTGGATAAAGTATGGGCCTTGAAGTCAGGAGGACCTGAGTTCAAATCTGGCCTCAGACCAAACACTTGACACTTACTAGCTATGTGACTCTGGGCAAGTCATTTAACCCCAATTGCCTAAAAAAAAAAAAATTAATTTGTTCAGAGTCCTGGGCAGCCTTCTTGTGCTTGCTCAGGAACTGTGGCAGAGTGGTATAAAAGGGGGCAGAGGGTTCTAAAAGTCTCATTGTTTTTAGACCATCAATGAATTTTAACTTGGTCACTGATACTTTAAATGAGAGATTCTTGTCCAATGACCAGTGAGTGAACATATTGCTGGAAGAGCTAAGTTGTATCAATCATAACATCTTTGCTATAACAGAAGAACAGGAAGAGGAAAAGGAAATTACATCAATCACAACATTTTTGCTGTAACAGAAAAAAAGGAAGAAAAGCCAATAAATTGAATGATGGCTCAAAGGCAAAGAAAGGAGTTGGCAGTGTGGCTGTATTATACTCTCAAAAGTGACAAGAAAATTTTTTCATGATACATTTGATCACTACATGTTGTAGTACTGATGGTAAGTATTACAGAAACAGGTCATTATGATAATAATTGTAACATATACTAGTATCAGTTGCTGAGGAAGAAGGGGTAGAGAAGTTTTATGAAGAACTTCATAAACCCTTCCAAATCAAATCAATATTCATTCTGATATTTAGTGACTTCAATGAAATGATGAGAACAGATGAAGATGGGAGAAATATATGGGAAAATATGATCCCATAAAAAGAAATTAGAGTACCCAAAGACTTATAAACTAGACAAACCTCATGATTCTCTATCATGAATATTTTCTTCCCCCAAAATGGCAAGTGTTGGAAATGGTGAGCACTAAAGCACATTCCAATTAATAAAAATAACTATATTTCAACATAAAGGAAAATACTTTTTTATAGATATGGGGATTGTCCTCTGAGTCAGCTATCTGGGCCATTCACTTTTCAGAGCCAACACAAAATTTGCAACAAGCAAGAAGAAAGAATAGTAAGGAGGAGAATGATATAGAGCATAGTTATGAATATTTAATCCAGAATTAAACAAGTTATTAAAAATCAAAATTAGAAATGGACAACAGAAATGGTATTGACATTGATTATAGTATTTTTAACCAGAAATTAAACCAATGTAAATGAAATGCTCAGATTTGAAAAAACAAGATCTCAGAAAGTGCCATATACAGCAAACATTGGACTTTCTTGACAAATGGAGAGAAATGGCTTCCAAGGGCAGCAACAGTTTATAATATTAATATATTCATAAAATCTTATAAACAAGGATCATGAACCATTATGAAGAGTATCACCTGATGACACAAACAGAAGTAGTAATGGATAAAACCATCCTAAAGAAAGCTTAGGAAGATATCCAATTAGCAAAGTCAATCCAAGGGCATTCAACAATGAAAATGGTGGGGGGGGGGGAAGACTACAAAAAAATGGACAATGTTTACAATGTTATCACAACAAACTATTTTCTCCATCAGAGCATAGTGGAACTCCCATGCATGTACCCTAACATCACAGACTCTGAGGCAATTACAGAGGAAATAGAAATGACATTAAGGAGAACAAAGCTGGGAAAGCAGTTAGATTGGATCAAGTGAATATAGAGGGGAATTCTCTTGGTTAGATAGGCTTTTAAGGGCATTGAGAGACTGATTTATAAGGTATCAAAAGCAAGGTAACATATCCAAGATATGAAAAAAAACCCTAGACTTTATTGATTCCAAAAAAAGTGACCAAGAAAACAGCAACTACTGACCTATGTGCCTACTTTCCCAACTACACAAAAAATTCAAAAGATTAGCTATGCACAAACTGAGGGGATTCTCATTGAATATATCAGTAGAGAGTAAGTAGGGTTTCAGAAATGACAATTTACAATCGACCATATCTCCATCTTTTCAAAACTGACCCAAGTACATAGAGAATATTAGATCCTCTCATGCTTAGTGTTTGTTCATCATGAGAAATCAATCAACTCAATAGAACAGTACCTAACATGATATTTTAAAACAAGGTTTCTCCCATTCATATATGAAGTTCATTCACTATCCATTAGAGGATATAACAATATCAACCATCTGATAATAAACATCAGGCAAAAAAAGGAGGTGTATGTTAACCAAAAATATTCGCCACTGTGACAGAAGAGTTTCAATGCAAAATCCCAGTCAAGGAGGTAGCTCCTGTGGACGCAAAGGTCCTCCAGATGCTCCAATTTGTAGATGGCATTATCTTGATTTCATCAAGCTTGGAAGCATTGAAGAATCTAATGAAGAGATTTGTAATCATTCAAAAAATTTGGGGCTGGCCATCCACACAGGAAGGACCAAGTGGATAAAGAATATCCATTGCCCAAATTTCAACATGCATCATAATGGATACACTATAGTCTCAGTGTATTATATGTATATCTGGGATTGCAAACCAAGATGGAAATGAGCAGTGCTCACATTAAGAAGGGCTGGACTGACATCAGGAAATTGCAAAGCACTTTTATTGACTCCAACATTTCCTTAACCCAAAAACCCATCTTTTGAATGCAAACATTGGTACCATAGCTGGAATTATAACCTGGAATGCTATAGCCTCTAATGGCATCAGTCAGAAGACAATGAAAACATAAAAAGTGGGTGTTAGCAAGTTCTGATGCACAACCAATAAGGAGCTCTGAAAATGAACAGCAGTAAAGAATAAATACAAGACAGAAAGAGAAGATGGACTGGTTGGTGGTGAGATCAAGGGAAACAGGTGGATGGCTAGTACACTCCAGAGGTATCTTGACACTATCAAGAGAAATTCAGAAAGGACTCCAGTAAGTTTGGTGAGCTCCCTGCGGCAAACTTGAGGTAGGATATGGATGAGAGTTACATAAGATGGACAGGTATTGATGGGATATGATCTCCATCATTGGAGGGGACTACTGAATGAATAAGATCATAGATCTATTTGAGTATTTGAGTGAGAGTCAGGCTATGTGTTCAGAGAAACAGCACAAGGCTGTAAGAACTGATGAAGAATGAAGTAAACAGAACTAAGATCTACTATAGGCAGTGCCTACAATAATGTGAATGAAAATGTAAAATGGGTGCTGAACTCTGACTGAATGGAATGAATAACCTTGGTCCTGAAAAGCAGATGATGACAGACAACTGCCTATTTTCTGAAGAGAGGTAAAATTCTATAAGTATGGAATGTCGTATATACTGTCAGATATGGCAACTATGCTAGTTTTTTTTTGTCAGAGACAAAAGTGTGATGGTGGGGTGGGCAGATATATAGATTGTGATCTAAAAGCAAAAGTCATCAGCAAAGTTCATTTAAAAAAATGCTTCTGGCATCCATTGCTAAGGCATAAAAGAGGATAATACAAGAATGAGCCGATCCAGTCAATGTTGAAAACAATGGACCTTTTATTTGACTCATTTAAGTAAAGGACAGGAGGCTTAAATAGAGATATCCACAGGATCGTGGAGAGAGAATCATCATATAATTTTGACCAAAGTTTGAACTTCTCTTTAAAAATCTATTCAGAGAACAGACTCCCAACAAACATAGCACTTCAAACTGTCAGATATGAATGAAACTGATTAGGGCATCCTGCTGACCTCTCACACTGGAGCTAGAACAAACACCTCCAAAGTGAGACCAGGAAGGACATATGACAAATACAATCAAGAACATAGCCAGGGTGTCTCAGGCTCTATGATCTTCAGGCTATGACAGAAGAATCAGAGTGAAAGCTGGAAGGAATCTCATTTGCCATCTAATCCAAATTCTCTCATGTTATAAGTGAAGAAAACATCAGATGAGGTCCAAGTACAAGTAATTTACCCTAGGTCACAGAGCAGAAAGTATCAAAGGCAGGAATTAAACCCTGGTCCTCTGAGTCTAGGGATAGCACTGTCTCTATTATACCATGAATCTAGAATCCACAAATCTTTAAACTTTCTAGGCTCTACCTTGACGTCATACAACAGAGAAACTCAAGCAGCTCTGGGATCTGGGCCACCCCAGAAATCAGTGAAACTCAGTTGTTTTGTATGAAGTATGGGTCCCTTCAAGCAGATGTGACTGATCTCTATAAGTTTCCAAGTGAGGAGTTGCTAATCAAATAAAAAAATAAAAATTTCTAGCTTTCAAGATATCAATAAATCACTCAACAGTCATTTTACCTGCCTATTACAAATTAGTCACTGTTCTTGATGATGGTGACAAAAAGATAAAAATTAAATACTTCTTGCCATCATAAAACTTAGATTCTTTCAGAGAAAACATATACAAAATATGTAGGAAATAAATACAATGTAATTTTGTGGGGTACGATACTAGAAGCTATGGGAATAAAAAAATAGAGGATTCTAAATATAGGGGAGGAGGTAAGAAAAGACCGCTTATTGGGCTGAGAAAGACTAGGTCTGGTAAATCATAGGATTGTTTTTCCTGGACTACAATGAATATCAGTGTGACTTTTCTTTGAGTCCTAAGCCATCTTTGGATGGCACTGCGAGGTTACTGAAAATCTAGCTAAGCCGTCAAAAAGAATTTAGCCCAAGGGGAGAGAAAAAATTCACAATATTCACACAAAACACTTCTTAGAGAATAGATGATAAGATGTACCTCCCTCCTTTGGTAGAAAGGTAGGGAACTATGAGTAGAAAATACATTCACTGTCTCTCTTCTATCTCCTAGTGCACTTTGGTTTCCTTTTTATCCATGGTGAGAAATGGATTCTCCGTATCTTCCACTGATTTCACAAAGACTAACAAAAAAGACCTCAACTTTATTCTTTGCCACCCAAAAGATGATTAATTACTACTCACTGACTGCTACATAAGGAAGTCTCAATTGGCATAGTGGGAGATCTCACTTAAAACAAAAATTACCTCATTGCAAGAGAGGTTTCAGGTAATGATATATGAATAAGAACAAAGGAGATTCCTAAGTATGACTCTGAGATATAATTCTGGTCAGTCAAGGTTTGAACTTCTGTTTAAAAATCTGTTCAGGAAACAGACTCCCATGGAACGCAGCACTTCAAACTGTCAGATCTGAGTACTACAGAGGAAAGCATAATTATTTTACATACTGAATTAAGGGTTTGAGAAGAAAGTATTCCATCTATTATACAGTTTAAGACCTTTTAAAGGCTTTGAAGTTATTTTCCCTCCCAGCAAAATGAGTGTATAGTACATGTTTGCTGCATTTAGCTGGTAAATATATTTATGCCAATCTTTTTTGTGGAAAGGATAATTGTGTTTTAATGGAAAGAGCACTGGGGGAAGAAAAGAAAGAACACTGATCTTGGAGGCATTACATAAGCATTTGGGTCTAAGACCATAGAACCCAAGAGCTGAAAGTTACCCCTGAGGCTCTGCAATACATTGTGCACCGGATTAATAACAATTCCCTCCATATAATTCCCCTGAAATGATCAGATAGGGCTTGATGACTTCCTATGAAGGGGAATGGATGATCTCCCAGAGAAGCCCTCTGGGGCCAAGCAGATCACATCTAATGCCTCTTCTGTTGACAATATTTGAAGGTTTCTTATTTCTCCATGCCAAACCTCTCTCCCATGCCCTCCCCCCGCTCCAGTGCCTTCAACTGGTATATATACAGCATGAATTTGAGGCCAGTCAACATGCTAATCATTCTCCTCTGGATACTCACCATTTCTTAGTATATTATTTAAAATTCAGTGCCCAGAACTGATCATGCTGTTCCAGAAGCATACTGACAAACTCCAATGGGATTATCACTTCTTTATTCCCCTATGGAAAGTGTTCTTAATCTGGAATCCCCAAGGGAAACATGGATAGGCTTCAAGAGATAGGAAAACTTGGATAGGAACAAAATACATCATTATTTTGACTAATCTAAATTGAAATTTAGCATTTCTTTCGATTATTAAAAATGCTATTCCAAGAAGGGATCCATAGGCTTCCCTAAACTGCAAACGGGGCCCAACACACAAAAAAGGCTAAGAATACCTCCTCTGTGCTAAAAATATTCTTAATGCAGTTTATGATCACTCTGGCTCTCTATACTGCCACCTCTAAGCATTGTCCATCTGGGGTTGTAAGCCCACTAGCCCCCCCCCAAATTTTTTCTACTCTTAAAGTTATTCTTATTATATTTCATCTTATTACATTCAGTAATTCTGCCTATACAATCTTTACAAACTCAGGAGCACTGCCCATGCTCTGATCACATGTCACCATCAGGCTATAGTAGAGGTCCTCACCAGGAAAAAAATAATCATTTTCAATTTATTTATTTATTTAACATGCAGTGTTAATTACTGTATTATTTTCCTGACAGGGTTGTCATAATGAAAGACTTATATAAATTTTAAAGCACTAAATGAATGTAAACTATTATTGCTATTTAACAATATTCTTATATAACACTAAATAATATCTAATATAATTAAATAATATAATTGATATGATAATATAACATATGATATAATATAGCATGTTATGAAATATGATGTGATACAATATGTAATATGATATGAAATAATTGTTATTTAATACAATTGTTAAATAATATTAAATTATGTGATCTATAAGAGGCCTTTAGTTATATATTTATCTAGGTACTGGAAGAAGAAGCTCTCCCCCTACCTCAACCCTTTGTCTTTCAAGAAAGGAAAACATAGGGGGCAGCTAGTTGGTGGAGTAGATAGAGCACTGCCCCTGGAGTCAGGAGGACCTGAGTTCAAATCCAGCCTCAGACACATGATACTCACTAGCTGTGTGACCTTGGGCAAGTGACTTAACCCCAATTGCCTTAAATATATATATATATATATATATGTGTATATATATATATATGTATATATATATATATATATATATATATAAATAAAAAGGAAAACATAAATCTTCAATTGTTCATGGCCAGGACCATGTACATGAGATGATGTGAGAGGCCTCAAAAGAAGATGAATCTTTCACCCCAAAGAAAACTATGAAGGACTGTTCCTCTGGTCATTGATGATCAGAGTGGTAAGTAGGTATTTTTTGTACTTGGGGCAAATGAAATGAGAAAAGCCTTCAGTTCAAATAAGGGGAGGAACAGGTCAAAACTCAATTTGATGAGACAATTACCTATGCATGAGTCACCTCTGTAAGACTATTCTAGGACGGGTCACCCTAGCCATTATCTAGTGGCTTCCTTTTCTTTTGTGACCAGACCTTTAATTTCAATGAGATAGAGAGCTCTCAATGAGGAACTACCACTAACTTGCTTCTCTGCGACCAATAATCTTCAATAATTACTTTTAGCTCTGAGAGATTAAATTACTTGTCCAGAGTCAGTCAAACAACATATGTCAGAGCTTGGAATTGAAAATAGTTCTTTCTTACTCTCTATCTAGAACTTTGTGCATTAGATCATGCTGGCTGTCCTCTATTTTCCTATTTTAACTATTTACTGTCATTTACTAGGTGTTCAGCTGTGTTATTTACGATGCTCCTGAAGGACTCTACTTCCTTTCAGTTCAGTTGTTTTTCAGTCTTGTCTGACTCTTCATGATACCATTTGAAGTTTTCTTGGCAAAGATACTGGAGTGGTTTGCCATTTCCTTCTCCAGCTCATTTTACAGATGATGAAACTGGAGGGAACAAAGCTAAATAATTTGCCCAGGGTCACACAACTAGGAAGTGTCCAAGGACAGATATAAGTGCAAGATGAATTTTCCTGACTCCAGTCCCAGCAATCTATCCACTGCGCCACCTAGCAGCCCTGTGTCAGTAAATTTAGAACCTCCTAAATATGGCATCCTGGTGGAAACACTTATTATTCTAGCCTAGCTATAACTCCATTAAACCAATGGACACATTATTCCTCAGATCTCCCATTTTGAAATCCCTTATGCTCTTTCAGAAACGGCAGTATAGACTGCTAGAATATTTGTTTTGAATGAACTCATTAAATAAGACCAGGTAGTACTAGAGAGACTAAACTTCTACAGAGCCTCTAAAGGCAGCATGAAGGTAGAGTCTCAGGCTGGTATCTTTGTCTCTAGATAAAGGCAGTGATAGGCATTCTTCATGGAAACAAATTCACTTTTCCCTTCTGGATGAAGCTTCATGGCAGATTCCCAACTACTGTTAATGGATGATGATTTCAACACTAATATGAGATTGGGCAGTGTCACCAAGTGAATAAAGCATAGATAGATAGTGTTCCAAAACACAGTCATTTGGATGGCACTTTAATTCGCATTTGGCTGTTTGGCAGGCCCATAATCACTACTAAAACCAAATTTGACTTTAGGGGTTTCCTCCCAATCACTTTTCCTCAGAAACTTTTGCCCTTTTAAGGAGCACACAGCATGATGTAGTCATCCATCTCCAAATTCTCCAGTGGAGCTTGCTGCCATGGGACATTAGGGAGAAAAATGACATCAAGCACATTTAAATGTAGAAAAGGCATTTAGAGCTATGTGCTATTCCATTAACTAGTTCTCATCAGCAATGATGGGATAAATGTAGCACGGTCCAGTGAGTGAAGTACAGAACAAGGTGAATGGAGTTCTTCCTTCTAATCCTTCCTTCCTACTGCTTTACATCAGAACCCTCAATAAGTCACTTAACTTTCATATCTCCATTTCTTCTCCTCCAAAATTATAGGAAATGGTTTGTAGTGGTCTCAAAGGATTTTTGTAAGCTGTAAGTAAAGATTATATAGCTAGAACTGATCAGCTATATAGACAGAGCACCGAGAATGCTGAAGCGAACATCACAAAAATGAAGATCCCCTGCCCCCAGATATGTTAGAAACATAGAATGAAACCAAAATGTGTTAGCTCTGGAAGGGTCTTGAGAGATGATCTAGATAAAATCCCTTCATTTTATAAATGAAGAAAATAGAGAAAGAGATATAATGGCTTGCTTATATTTACATACTTGTTTCATTACAGAGTTGGTTCTAGAAACCAATTATTATGATTTCTGTTGGCATAGAAGAAATCCCTGCATTGGGTTGGATATTGATGGATGGAGGTAGGAAGCTTGCTAAATATTTAAGAGACTATCATGTTGTAATATACTTTAATTTTAAAAACTCAGAATGTTCTGAAATAATCTGCCATTGATCAACAGATCACCATATTAGGGAGCTAAGACAGATATCACTTATACACTTACCTAGGAGAGTGTCAAAATTTTTCATTGTTTAAGCAACTTTTTATCATTCTCTCCTCCACTGATTTTTAAAACACACAACACCAATCCAAAAGAAAAGATGGGAAGTAGGAATGTTTGTGCTGGAGAAAGGAGGAAACAGTAGGTGACTTCAAAAACTTGAATTATGTCATGTGGAAGGGGGACTAGCTTTGATCTGCTGGACCTCAGAGAGCAGAACTAGGAGCAACACATTAAAATTGTAAAGAGATAAATTTTAATATTATCTCAGGAAAAAAATCCCAAACAATCAGAGCTATCCAAGAATGGATCTGGTTACCTTGGGAAGGAATAGGGTCCCCCTCATTTTGGACTTCAAGTACAGGTGGGGTGATACAGGTTAGAATGTTACAAATGAAACTCTTTGGTGGGGTCTAAGTTGCACTAGTGGACCATTCAGTTCCCATCCAACTTTAAGGACTTTTGTTGAAGATCTACAACATTTATTTTCGAACCTTAGAAAATGATATATATCATGTCCTGAACATTCCTTAGCAAGGTATTATCAAAAAAAGATTCTTCCTGGTAATGGGGTATGCTTTATTTTCACTAGATTCTAACCTAAGAGAAACATAACGGATGAATAAAAACCCTTTATGTATAATGTGTTGGAAAAGTATTGTACTAGTAATCAGAAGATCTGGATTTAAGTCTGTCTACATCCATCTAGTCATGGGATTTCAGGAGAGTGCATTTGCCTCCCTGTGCCTCAGTTTCCTTCTTAGTGAAACAAAAGGGTCCCTGAGAGTTTTTAACATTTTATGATTCTTTGGAGATAAAATTCCACAAAAAAGAAAATGAACCAGATAATAGAGAGAAAAGAACAGAAGGAAGGCCAAATAGGAAATTTTTAATTAATTTTATTATATACTGAAAAACAAAAGCAAGCTAATAATATAGCTTGTAATAATATAACATAATAGAGACCTGTAGTTTCATTTGTTGTTTCTGTTAAGTCATTTTCAGTCATGTCTGACTCTTCATGGTCCCATTTGGGGTTTTCTTATAAAAGATACTGGAGTGGTTTGCCAATTCCTTCTCCAGCTCATTTTACAGATGAGGAAACTGAAGCAAGCAGGGTTAAGTGACTTGCCCAGGGTCACCCAACTGGTAAAGTGTCTTGAGGCTAGATTTTAATTCACAAAGATGAATATTCCTGACTCCAGGCCCTCTATCCACTACACCATCTAGCAGTTTCATTACAATCCTCTTTTTCTGCCCTATTATGCGTATGCAAATGCCCTTTATATTTGGTGTTTATTAAGTTAAAAATATTTTTTTTAGAAATGACCACATCATTGGACCTAAAAGTAGGCTTCCCTCCCCCCCCAAAAAAAAATGCCTAGTTGACGAGGAGAAAGGCAGCAGATTGTAGTAGAAATAACACTGGAACAAGAATCAGGAGACCAGGGATTTCAGTCTCAGCTTCAATTCCAATTCACCATAATCTTGAGCCGTCTCTCTATGAGTCACTTAACAAGCATTTATTAACCAATTACTATGTTCCAGGCACTGTACTAAGTACTGGGAGCACAAAGAAAATAAAGAGTTCTTGTCCTCAATGAGTTTACATTCTAATGATGAAGACCATACAAAGAAATCGGTCTATAAAAGACTTAGACAGTGGGAATGGAAGGTAATCTCACAGAGAAAGAACTAGCAGTGGGACAGAGGAAGAAAGGAATGGAGAGCAGATGAGAAAGAAGATAGGAAAAAGGTATTTATTAAGCTCCTACTATTTGCCATGCACTATGCTAAACACTTTACAAATATTATCTCAATTTGATCCTCACAACAATTCTGGGAGGTAGATGTTATAATTATCCTCATTTTACAGTTGAAAAAACTAAGGCTAACTTACCCAGAGTCACACAGCTACTAAATGCTTGAGGACAGATTTGAACTCACATTTTCCTGACTCCAGATCCAGTATTCTATTCACTGTACCACCTATGGGTTTCATGGCAGAGGGAGCGGGAGAGGTACTTCCTGAAGAAAATGGGGTTTGTGCTGATTCTTGAAGAAAGGCAGGAGTCAGAGGTAAGGTGGGTGAGCATTCCATTTGTGGAAGACAGTCGGAGAAGAACATGGAGTTGGGAATAGTGCCTAGAGTGCTGAACGGGCTAGTGTAGCTGGATTGTAGAATGCATGGAGGAGACTCAAGTATTTTGCTGTTGGTCAGTTGTTTCAATTGTGTCCAACTCTCCATGACCCCATTTGGGGTTTTCTTGGCAAAGATACTGCAATGGTTTGCCATTTCCTTCTCCAGCCCTTTTTACAGATGAGGAAACTGAGGCACACAGGGTTAAGTGTGCCCAGGGTCACACAGCTAGTAAGCATCTGAGATTTGAACTGAAGTCTTTCTGACTCCAGGCCAGGTGCTCTATTCACAGGGCCAACTAGCACTGAAGTGTAAGATTGAAAAGGCAAGAAGAAACCAGATTGTAAAGAAATTTAAATTTAAAAAAGAAGATTTTATATTTGATCCTGGGGGTAATAGGAAGCCACTCGAGTTTATTGAGTGAGATGGGATTCACATGGACAGACATGAAGCTTAATAATGTTATTAATAATTACTAATATTTATTTAGCTCTTTAAGATTTGCAAAGTATTTACATTTAGTTTCTCATGACAACCTAGAAAGTTAATAGATATTACTGTTCTCATTTTACAGACAAGGAAACTAGAGCTGAGAGATTGAAGGACTTTCCCAGGGCCCTATTGTAATTGTCTGAGGGAGGATTTGAACTCAGATCTATCTTGACTCCAAGTCTATGCTCTAGTCACTTTGCCATCCTTGCTGCCTAGGAAAACTACTTCTTTGGCTGAATATGGGATGGATTGGAGTAGGAAGAGACTTGGGGAAGGGAGATGAAGAGTATCCTCCCTTGAAAAAGGGGGATGGCAATGTCTGTTCTATCTCTCTCGTGGGAATCAAATACAGATGGAAATGAAAGTAACTTGAATAACAACAAAAAAAAAGAATAAGAGAGATATGTAAGGGAGCCAAGCAGGCTAAGTCCTGGCTATCAGCCTCAGTCAGCTTAGGACATTATACTTTATTAGTATCCTATGGCACAAAACAAGGAGATCTGACTTAGATAAAATAGAGGTCTGAATTCTGGAGACAAACCAGACCTCCTCAGCATCTCTTCAAATTTAAGAATCATCCCATGATCTAATAACAGAGTTCTAGATTTGGAGACACAGAACTTTGTTTCAGATGCTGGTTCTAGCATTTATCTGTGTGACTTTAGGCAAATCACTTCACTTGAAGGGGCTGGACCACTTTCCTCACAAGTATATAAGATAGAATGATTTACCCACCCCACTGCACTTAAAGGGTGGAGGGGAGATCAAGCCCCCAACTGATCAATCAATGTCACTTATAAATCTTAGATTAAGAGTGAAAAGTCACTGGAATTCATTCAATGAAGTGAAATGCTGCCATACATGAAGTCTGTTGAATTGGCTGAGGGAACCTCCCTAATAAAGGGAAATATTAGGGAGCGTCAGGCCAGAGTAAAAGACTAGACAGGAAAATTCTGAAAGAATCATGTATTCTTTCCCCCAATGGTCCTTCCTCTTGCCTCCTTATCTATTTTAATATAATCTGTTGTTTTGTTACCCAAATGTTTCCAGTAAATTGAATTTTCCCTCAACTATGAAGAGTCCAGGGGCTAACAAGAGAGAGATAGAAACATAAATATATCCAGAGAGCACAACTTCAACCCTGCCTAGATTTTAGGAATTTTCCTAACTGGAGGCTCAGTGATTATGACTGAATGCATAACTTTTTGCTTAGGATAAACTCTTTAAACCTCCAAAAAAGAGGGAATCATGTGGACCTTTAGGCCCACTATATAGCCCCCACCTTAAAATGAGCTAATTATTATAACAATGTGTTGCAAGTAAAATGAGCAAATTCAATTTTGGATGTAAATCTATGAAATGTTTCTTTTTCCTGAGGAGATTTTTAGGGAATTATAAGAAGAAAAACAAACAAACCTAAGATGTGTTTCTTGCATATGCAAGGTTTTCAGAAAGTTCCTATGCTATTTTTCAACTTTCAAACTTTACAGAGTTTGGTTATAGATATGATAGAAACCTGGCAGGGGGTTTCTTTCCTCCACTGATAAGGATTTCAAGTCTCTGAGCCAGAGGGGCACTGCTTACCTTCCTCCTTGAGGCAGTCATTTTTTATTTGTCACAAGATCTGAAAAAGAAATCAATCATGGGTAACTGTGTAATTCAGCTGTCCAAAGGCTGAATATATTTGCTCATAAATGCCATTTACTTATAGACTGTCTTGCCTATAGCAGTAAGCCAAGTTATTCCTATTTCAAAGGGCACACAGCCTTTAATGAAGACTCAGTATTTGGCTGCATGTTTCTGATATCTCCTCACGAGTAAGGCAGGGAAGAAGATGATAATATTTCATAACTCACATTTTAATATTGTCTCAGTATTTACAACGTGCCTTCTTTGCAATCCCATGAGGTAAGAAAAACAAAAAGTATTCTTCCCATGTACAGATCCTAGAAAATGAGCCTAGAAATTTAAGTCATTCAAGGTGATACATTCCAATTCCCTTATTCTACAAATGACAAAACCCAGAAAGGTTAAGCTACTATCTCAAGCCCACATAGATTGTCAATTCCAGGGAAGGAAACTGAGGCTCAGAAAAATTAGGTGATTTGTGTGGGATCATGCAGGTAGTATGGACTGGGGTTAGAAATCAAATGCAGCTAAATATTACATAAATACAATAATAAAGCAGAAGAAGTTACAACGGCAGTGATGATGGGAATAAAGGGCATCTGACATGTTTACAGGGTTTTTGAAGCAGACATGCTTAGAGTATTAAGGAAACATATTGAAAAGTACTGCGCTCGAGTCTGGGGACCCAAAAGTGATAGACACCCTGTATTCAGGGAGTTTATATTTTAGGGATGGGACATGCATACAATCGCTTATTTGCTAGACCTATGATTACATTGATATAGGGAGCTCCTGGTGAAGAGTTTCTTCTTTCTTCTTCCTTCTTTCTATTTCTTCTACTAAGGCAAATCTGGGTTTTTTTCTTCATCTTTTAGTCACAAAGTTGGTTAAGTGAGGCCCTGAGAGGTTGTGACTTGGCCACAGCCACTATGTGTCTGAGGCAGCACTTGCATTGACGTCAGTCAGACATCTTCTAATCCAGATTACTTTTCTTTAAGGTTTGTTTATTTTTTTGGGGGGGGGGGGGAGTAGGTGGCACAGAATTTTGATTGCCATTGGGTAGGGCATTTCTAGTGAGAAAACTCTATTAATATAGATTGGCATCTATTCTGCATCTTAAGAGAATTTCCAGGGTAGACTGAGAGGTTAAATTACTTGGCCAACGTTGCCAATATGTGTCAGAAATGGGACTCAAATCATGTTCTTTATGCCACCCAAGGATGGTTCCATCCATTGCAGCACACTGCCTCTAACTAAGATTCATTTGCCCGCTTTGTTCAGGCAGATTATTTACATTCCTTCCCCAACCTTAGTCAAATATTCATATTCCCCAGTGCCCAGCACACAGTAGATGCCTAATAAATACATGTTGATTGATGGTTACTGGATTAGAATAACTTGCTGAACATTTTCTTAAGCTACCATCCCGGAGCATTTTTAAAGGTACTAATAGTGATTTATGTTTAAATATTACCAGGGAAGATGGAAATGTCTCTGTATCTCTACCTCTCTTCATCCTAGTTTCCTGAAGGCTGCTGTGAAAAAAAAAAAAGAAATTTCAGCAAGATAAGACAAGCATCAGACTCCTAATGAAAATCACTGCAGTTGAATATCCAGCCGATGCCACAGTCCCTGAAGGAAAGAAAACATTCCCATAATGCACTGAGCCAATTTGTGAAGGCCTGCTGAGCTGGGCCGGAGACCCCTGAGGACAATCAGCTCAAACCTGAATTATGAAGTCTGAATTAGTGCTATTGTACGTATTACATTGTCTTTACCTGACACACCAGCCACTGTCTGAAGGTCACTCGGCCACAAAACAGTAGAAGAACGTCTGCCCTATTTCTTTTTTCAATAGCCTTCCATTCTGACTCCTTTATCCAAACTCACACACACCCCCTTTATTGCTTCCTAGCCTTGTTCTCTTTTCACCAGGCCCTTTCAAAACTTTATATGGATTTGGCAATTTTTCACAGTGTCAAGTAGACTGAGCTGTAAATACCCAACTGAGAAATACAAAATATGTTTATAGGCCTTCTGATGCTATCTTGCCTAAACTATAAATATGAAATGCATTATGACATTTCTCAGAAAACACTCCGTCTCTGAAATTCAATTGGCAGCACAAATTTACTCCCCACAAGACAGCACCAAAACCTCCACTTTACAGTTTTCAATCAAGCCTGGGCATGCAGGTGCATCACGCCAGCAGAAGTGGAGCATTATTAGGTCATATACCCTGGGCGACAATGATATAAAATGATTATTTCTAAGATGTAAAGAACTCAGCTGAGGAGTGTCAGAGCATCATAAGCAGCTAAAGGAGTGACCACCTGGGACTCCAATATTACACTCGTCGTGTTACCACCTAGCTTTTGTGACTGTTGTTATTTTTCCTGTAGCTGTGTGGAAAGGCACTTGTCGGCTTGAGAAGACTGGAGCAGCCAAAGGTGCTGCAGCTTTTGGGAATGGAATCTCACCCTAACCAGTGATAACTGAAGCAAATTTTTAAAAGGACCAAATCACGGGTCATTGCAGCTATCACCTGCCTGAGAAGGGAGGCTGAGGAAAAAATAGTGAATTTGTAATGACAGGATTATTTACTTAACTGGGAGAATTTGCCAGATCACAAACTATGTAGGCCACAGTTTCTTCATCTGTAAGATCAGTGGGGTATTAAGAGATAGACTAAATCAGGAGTCTTAAGTGCATAAACATGTGTGTGTGTGTGTATATAAATAATGATTTCAATGTAATTGGTTTCCATAGGGTTTTTGTAACCCGATAAATCTTATTTTATCCATTTAAAGACATTATTCAGAAAAAAAGATCCCTAGGCTTCACCGGACTGCTAAAGGGACCTGTGATGCACAAAAAGGTTAAGAACCCTTTGAACGAATAAATTCTGAGGTTCTGTCTACTTCTAGGTCCTCTGATCTTTCTTACTGTATGCCATTAGGATCCAGGATCAGGTCAAGGCTCCCCAGTATTTGCACTATTTACACCTGCAGGGCTCCAGGTCTAACAATCCAACCCAGTAAATGTTTAGTAAAGTGCATAATGTATGCAAAATACTGTGATATGTACTAGGGATACAAAGAAAATGAAATAGGGAAGGGAAGAAGAAGGAAGGAAGGAAGGAAGGAAGGAAGGAAGGAAGGAAGGAAGGAA